>NW_028196644.1:0-200000 GCF_037176805.1 Vigna unguiculata | reverse complement strand
TACGGTGCTTGGTTTGACTTGCAATTTTTTCCCCCGACTTCTAAGACATTGAACTTGATGGGAAAAATAGCTGGAGCAGTTGGTATGGTCTGAGTTGAGAGTTTCAAAAAAATTTTGGACTGATTTTTAGTCAAACTTCAGAGGACCATAACTTTTGCTCTGGTTATCAGAATCACTATTATTTTATATGCATTTCGGGTGAAATTTGATTTCCCACCTTGTTGGAATTGGCTTTGCTGGTTTGCAAACTCAAATTCTCCAGAAAATGCCATTTTCTACATTTCAGTAACGTTTTTTGTGATTTTTCTTCATTTTTTAAGATTTTTGTTCTAGTACCTACGGTGCTTGTTTTGACTTAAAACTTTTTACCCCGACTTCTAAGACATTGAACTTGATGGGAAAAATAGCTGGAGCAGTTGGTATGGTCTGAGTTGAGAGTTTCAAAAAAAATTTGGACTGATTTTTAGTCAAACTTCAGAGGACCATAACTTTTGCTCTAGTTATCAGAATCACTATTATTTCATATGCATTTCGGGTGGAATTTGATTTCCCTCCTTGGTAAAACTGGCTCTGCCGATTTGCAAACTCAAATTCTTCAGAAAATGCCATTTTCTACATTTCAGCAATATTTTTTTTGATTTTTCTTCATTTTTCGAGATTTTTGTTCTAGTAGCTTCGGTGCTTGTTTTCACTTGCAATATTTTCCCCCCACTTCTAAGACATTGAACTTGATGGGAAAAATAGCTGGAGCAGTTGGTATGGTCTGAGTTGAGAGTTTCAAAAAAATTTTGAACTGATTTTTAGTCAAACTTCAAAGGACCATAACTTTTGCTCTGGTTATCAGAATCACTATTATTTTATATGCATTTCGGGTGGAATTTGATTTCCCTCCTTGGTAAAACTGGCTCTGCCGATTTGCAAACTCAAATTCTTCAGAAAATGCCATTTTCTACATTTCAGCAATATTTTTTGTGATTTTTCTTCATTTTTCGAGATTTTTGTTCTAGTAGCTACGGTGCTTGTTTTGACTTGCAATATTTTCCCCCCACTTCTAAGACATTGAACTTGATGGGAAAAATAGCTGGAGCAGTTGGTATGGTCTGAGTTGAGAGTTTCAAAAAAATTTTGGACTGATTTTTAGTCAAACTTCAGAGGACCATAACTTTTGCTCTGGTTATCAGAATCACTATTATTTTATATGCATTTCGGGTGGAATTTGATTTCCCTCCTTGGTAAAACTGGCTCTGCCGGTTTGCAAACTCAAATTCTTCAGAAAATGTCGTTTTCTACATTTCAGCAATATTTTTTGTGATTTTTCTTCATTTTTTTGAGATTTTTGTTCTGGTAGCTACGGTGCTTGTTTTGACTTGAAATTTTTTCCCCCCACTTCTAAGACATTGAACTTGATGGGAAAAATAGTTGGAGCAGTTGGTATGGTCTGAGTTGAGAGTTTCAAAAAAATTTTGGACTGATTTTTAGTCAAACTTCAGAGGACCATAACTTTTGCTCTGGTTATCAGAATCACTATTATTTTATATGCATTTCGGGTGGAATTATATTTCCCACCTTGTCGGAATTGGCTTTGCTGGTTTGCAAACTCAAATTCTCCAGAAAATCCCATTTTCTACATTTCAGTAATTTTTTTGTGATTTTTCTTCATTTTTTAAGATTTTTGTTCTAGTACCTACGGCGCTTGTTTTGACTTAAAACTTTTTACCCCCACTTCTAAGACATTGAACTTGATGGGAAAAATAGCTGGAGCAGTTGGTATGGTCTGAGTTGAGAGTTTCAAAAAAATTTTGGACTGATTTTTAGTCAAACTTCAGAGGACCATAACTTTTGCTCTGGTTATCAGAATCACTATTATTTTATATGCATTTCGGGTGAAATTTGATTTCCCACCTTGTCGGAATTGGCTTTGCTAGTTTGCAAACTCAAATTCTCCAGAAAATGCCATTTTCTACATTTCAGTAATGTTTTTTGTGATTTTTCTTCATTTTTTAAGATTTTTGTTCTAGTACCTATGGTGCTTGTTTTGACTTAAAACTTTTTACCCCGACTTCTAAGACATTGAACTTGAAGGGAAAAATAGCTGGAGCAGTTGGTATGGTCTGAGTTGAGAGTTTCAAAAAAATTTTGGACTGATTTTTAGTCAAACTTCAGAGGACCATAACTTTTGCTCTGGTTATCAGAATCACTATTATTTTATATGCATTTCGGGTGAAATTTGATTTCCCACCTTGTCGGAATTGGCTTTGCTGGTTTGCAAACTCAAATTCTCCAGAAAATGCCATTTTCTACATTATAGTAATGTTTTTTGTGATTTTTCTTCATTTTTTAAGATTTTTGTTCTGGTACCTACGGTGCTTGTTTTGACTTAAAACTTTTTACCCCGACTTCTAAGACATTGAACTTGATGGGAAAAATAGCTGGAGCAGTTGGTATGGTCTGAGTTGAGAGTTTCAAAAAAATTTTGGACTGATTTTTAGTCAAACTTCAGAGGACCATAACTTTTGCTCTGGTTATCAGAATCACTATTATTTTATATGCATTTCGGGTGAAATTTGATTTCCCACCTTGTCGGAATTGGCTTTGCTAGTTTGCAAACTCAAATTCTCCAGAAAATGCCATTTTCTACATTTCAGTAATGTTTTTTGTGATTTTTCTTCATTTTTTAAGATTTTTGTTCTAGTACCTATGGTGCTTGTTTTGACTTAAAACTTTTTACCCCGACTTCTAAGACATTGAACTTGAAGGGAAAAATAGCTGGAGCAGTTGGTATGGTCTGAGTTGAGAGTTTCAAAAAAAATTTGGACTGATTTTTAGTCAAACTTCAGAGGACCATAACTTTTGCTCTAGTTATCCGAATCACTATTATTTTATATGCATTTCGGGTGGAATTTGATTTCCCTCCTTGGTAAAACTGGCTCTGCCGATTTGCAAACTCAAATTCTTCAGAAAATGCCATTTTCTACATTTCAGCAATATTTTTTGTGATTTTTCTTCATTTTTCAAGATTTTTGTTCTAGTAGCTACGGTGCTTGTTTTGACTTGCAATATTTTCCCCCCACTTCTAAGACATTGAACTTGATGGGAAAAATAGCTGGAGCAGTTGGTATGGTCTGAGTTGAGAGTTTCAAAAAAAATTTGGACTGATCTTTAGTCAAACTTCAGAGGACCATAACTTTTGCTCTAGTTATCAGAACCACTATTATTTTATATGCATTTCGGGTGGAATTTGATTTCCCTCCTTGGTAAAACTGGCTCTGCCGGTTTGCAAACTGAAATTCTTCAGAAAATGCCGTTTTCTACATTTCAGCAATATTTTTTGTGATTTTTCTTCATTTTTTCGAGATTTTTGTTCTGGTAGCTACGGTGCTTGTTTTGACTTGAAATTTTTTCCCCCCACTTCTAAGACATTGAACTTGATGGGAAAAATAGCTGGAGCAGTTGGTATGGTCTGAGTTGAGAGTTTCAAAAAAATTTTGGACTGATTTTTGGTCAAACTTCAGAGGACCATAACTTTTGCTCTGGTTATCAGAATCACTATTATTTTATATGCATTTCGGTTGGAATTTGATTTCCCTCCTTGGTAAAACTGGCTCTGCCGATTTGCAAACTCAAATTCTTCAGAAAATGCCATTTTCTACATTTCAGCAATATTTTTTGTGATTTTTCTTCATTTTTCGAGATTTTTGTTCTCGTAGCTTCGGTGCTTGTTTTGACTTGCAATATTTTCCCCCCACTTCTAAGACATTGAACTTGATGGGAAAAATAGCTGGAGCAGTTGGTATGGTCTGAGTTGAGAGTTTCAAAAAAAATTTGGACTGATCTTTAGTCAAACTTCAGAGGACCATAACTTTTGCTCTGGTTATCAGAATCACTATTATTTTATATGCATTTCGGGTGGAATTTGATTTCCCTCCTTGGTAAAACTGGCTCTGCCGGTTTGCAAACTCAAATTCTTCAGAAAATGCCGTTTTCTACATTTCAGCAATATTTTTTGTGATTTTTCTTCATTTTTTCGAGATTTTTGTTCTGGTAGCTACGGTGCTTGTTTTGACTTGAAATTTTTTCCCCCCACTTCTAAGACATTGAACTTGATGGGAAAAATAGCTGGAGCAGTTGGTATGGTCTGAGTTGAGAGTTTCAAAAAAATTTTGGACTGATTTTTAGTCAAACTTCAGAGGACCATAACTTTTGCTCTAGTTATCAGAATCACTATTATTTTATATGCATTTCGGGTGGAATTTGATTTCCCCCTTGGTAAAACAGGCTCTGCCGATTTGCAAACTCAAATTCTTCAGAAAATGCCATTTTCTACATTTCAGCAATATTTTTTGTGATTTTTCTTCATTTTTTCGAGATTTTTGTTCTGGTAGCTACGGTGCTTGGTTTGACTTGCAATTTTTTCCCCCGACTTCTAAGACATTGAACTTGATGGGAAAAATAGCTGGAGCAGTTGGTATGGTCTGAGTTGAGAGTTTCAAAAAAATTTTGGACTGATTTTTAGTCAAACTTCAGAGGACCATAACTTTTGCTCTGGTTATCAGAATCACTATTATTTTATATGCATTTCGGGTGAAATTTGATTTCCCACCTTGTCGGAATTGGCTTTGCTGGTTTGCAAACTCAAATTCTCCAGAAAATGCCATTTTCTACATTTCAGTAACGTTTTTTGTGATTTTTCTTCATTTTTTAAGATTTTTGTTCTGGTACCTACGGTGCTTGTTTTGAATTAAAACTTTTTACCCCGACTTCTAAGACATTGAACTTGATGGGAAAAATAGCTGGAGCAGTTGGTATGGTCTGAGTTGAGAGTTTCAAAAAAAATTTGGACTGATTTTTAGTCAAACTTCAGAGGACCATAACTTTTGCTCTAGTTATCAGAATCACTATTATTTTATATGCATTTCGGGTGGAATTTGATTTCCCTCCTTGGTAAAACTGGCTCTGCCGATTTGCAAACTCAAATTCTTCAGAAAATGCCATTTTCTACATTTCAGCAATATTTTTTTTGATTTTGCTTCATTTTTCAAGATTTTTGTTCTAGTAGCTTCGGTGCTTGTTTTGACTTGCAATATTTTCCCCCCACTTCTAAGACATTGAACTTGATGGGAAAAATAGCTGGAGCAGTTGGTATGGTCTGAGTTGAGAGTTTCAAAAAAAATTTGGACTGATCTTTAGTCAAACTTCAGAGGACCATAACTTTTGCTCTGGTTATCAGAATCACTATTATTTTATATGCATTTCGGGTGAAATTTGATTTCCCACCTTGTCGGAATTGGCTTTGCCGGTTTGCAAACTCAAATTCTTCAGAAAATGCCATTTTCTACATTTCAGTAATGTTTTTTGTGATTTTTCTTCATTTTTTAAGATTTTTGTTCTAGTACCTATGGTGCTTGTTTTGACTTAAAACTTTTTACCCCGACTTCTAAGACATTGAACTTGAAGGGAAAAATAGCTGGAGCAGTTGGTATGGTCTGAGTTGAGAGTTTCAAAAAAAATTTGGACTGATTTTTAGTCAAACTTCAGAGGACCATAACTTTTGCTCTAGTTATCCGAATCACTATTATTTTATATGCATTTCGGGTGGAATTTGATTTCCCTCCTTGGTAAAACTGGCTCTGCCGATTTGCAAACTCAAATTCTTCAGAAAATGCCATTTTCTACATTTCAGCAATATTTTTTGTGATTTTTCTTCATTTTTCGAGATTTTTGTTCTAGTAGCTACGGTGCTTGTTTTGACTTGCAAAATTTTCCCCCCACTTCTAAGACATTGAACTTGATGGGAAAAATAGCTGGAGCAGTTGGTATGGTCTGAGTTGAGAGTTTCAAAAAAAATTTGGACTGATCTTTAGTCAAACTTCAGAGGACCATAACTTTTGCTCTAGTTATCAGAACCACTATTATTTTATATGTATTTCGGGTGGAATTTGATTTCCCTCCTTGGTAAAACTGGCTCTGCCGGTTTGCAAACTGAAATTCTTCAGAAAATGCCGTTTTCTACATTTCAGCAATATTTTTTGTGATTTTTCTTCATTTTTTCGAGATTTTTGTTCTGGTAGCTACGGTGCTTGTTTTGACTTGAAATTTTTTCCCCCCACTTCTAAGACATTGAACTTGATGGGAAAAATAGCTGGAGCAGTTGGTATGGTCTGAGTTGAGAGTTTCAAAAAAATTTTGGACTGATTTTTGGTCAAACTTCAGAGGACCATAACTTTTGCTCTGGTTATCAGAATCACTATTATTTTATATGCATTTCGGTTGGAATTTGATTTCCCTCCTTGGTAAAACTGGCTCTGCCGATTTGCAAACTCAAATTCTTCAGAAAATGCCATTTTCTACATTTCAGCAATATTTTTTGTGATTTTTCTTCATTTTTCGAGATTTTTGTTCTCGTAGCTTCGGTGCTTGTTTTGACTTGCAAAATTTTCCCCCCACTTCTAAGACATTGAACTTGATGGGAAAAATAGCTGGAGCAGTTGGTATGGTCTGAGTTGAGAGTTTCAAAAAAAATTTGGACTGATCTTTAGTCAAACTTCAGAGGACCATAACTTTTGCTCTGGTTATCAGAATCACTATTATTTTATATGCATTTCGGGTGGAATTTGATTTCCCTCCTTGGTAAAACTGGCTCTGCCGATTTGCAAACTCAAATTCTTCAGAAAATGCCATTTTCTACATTTCAGCAATATTTTTTTTGATTTTTCTTCATTTTTCGAGATTTTTGTTCTAGTAGCTTCGGTGCTTGTTTTGACTTGCAATATTTTCCCCCCACTTCTAAGACATTGAACTTGATGGGAAAAATAGCTGGAGCAGTTGGTATGGTCTGAGTTGAGAGTTTCAAAAAAATTTTGAACTGATTTTTAGTCAAACTTCAAAGGACCATAACTTTTGCTCTGGTTATCAGAATCACTATTATTTTATATGCATTTCGGGTGGAATTTGATTTCCCTCCTTGGTAAAACTGGCTCTGCCGATTTGCAAACTCAAATTCTTCAGAAAATGCCATTTTCTACATTTCAGCAATATTTTTTGTGATTTTTCTTCATTTTTCGAGATTTTTGTTCTAGTAGCTACGGTGCTTGTTTTGACTTGCAATATTTTCCCCCCACTTCTAAGACATTGAACTTGATGGGAAAAATAGCTGGAGCAGTTGGTATGGTCTGAGTTGAGAGTTTCAAAAAAATTTTGGACTGATTTTTAGTCAAACTTCAGAGGACCATAACTTTTGCTCTGGTTATCAGAATCACTATTATTTTATATGCATTTCGGGTGGAATTTGATTTCCCTCCTTGGTAAAACTGGCTCTGCCGATTTGCAAACTCAAATTCTTCAGAAAATGCCATTTTCTACATTTCAGCAATATTTTTTGTGATTTTTCTTCATTTTTTCGAGATTTTTGTTCTGGTAGCTACGGTGCTTGGTTTGACTTGCAATTTTTTCCCCCGACTTCTAAGACATTGAACTTGATGGGAAAAATAGCTGGAGCAGTTGGTATGGTCTGAGTTGAGAGTTTCAAAAAAATTTTGGACTGATTTTTAGTCAAACTTCAGAGGACCATAACTTTTGCTCTGGTTATCAGAATCACTATTATTTTATATGCATTTCGGGTGAAATTTGATTTCCCACCTTGTTGGAATTGGCTTTGCTGGTTTGCAAACTCAAATTCTCCAGAAAATGCCATTTTCTACATTTCAGTAACGTTTTTTGTGATTTTTCTTCATTTTTTAAGATTTTTGTTCTAGTACCTACGGTGCTTGTTTTGACTTAAAACTTTTTACCCCGACTTCTAAGACATTGAACTTGATGGGAAAAATAGCTGGAGCAGTTGGTATGGTCTGAGTTGAGAGTTTCAAAAAAAATTTGGACTGATTTTTAGTCAAACTTCAGAGGACCATAACTTTTGCTCTAGTTATCAGAATCACTATTATTTCATATGCATTTCGGGTGGAATTTGATTTCCCTCCTTGGTAAAACTGGCTCTGCCGATTTGCAAACTCAAATTCTTCAGAAAATGCCATTTTCTACATTTCAGCAATATTTTTTTTGATTTTTCTTCATTTTTCGAGATTTTTGTTCTAGTAGCTTCGGTGCTTGTTTTCACTTGCAATATTTTCCCCCCACTTCTAAGACATTGAACTTGATGGGAAAAATAGCTGGAGCAGTTGGTATGGTCTGAGTTGAGAGTTTCAAAAAAATTTTGAACTGATTTTTAGTCAAACTTCAAAGGACCATAACTTTTGCTCTGGTTATCAGAATCACTATTATTTTATATGCATTTCGGGTGGAATTTGATTTCCCTCCTTGGTAAAACTGGCTCTGCCGATTTGCAAACTCAAATTCTTCAGAAAATGCCATTTTCTACATTTCAGCAATATTTTTTGTGATTTTTCTTCATTTTTCGAGATTTTTGTTCTAGTAGCTACGGTGCTTGTTTTGACTTGCAATATTTTCCCCCCACTTCTAAGACATTGAACTTGATGGGAAAAATAGCTGGAGCAGTTGGTATGGTCTGAGTTGAGAGTTTCAAAAAAATTTTGGACTGATTTTTAGTCAAACTTCAGAGGACCATAACTTTTGCTCTGGTTATCAGAATCACTATTATTTTATATGCATTTCGGGTGGAATTATATTTCCCACCTTGTCGGAATTGGCTTTGCTGGTTTGCAAACTCAAATTCTCCAGAAAATGCCATTTTCTACATTTCAGTAATTTTTTTGTGATTTTTCTTCATTTTTTAAGATTTTTGTTCTAGTACCTACGGCGCTTGTTTTGACTTAAAACTTTTTACCCCCACTTCTAAGACATTGAACTTGATGGGAAAAATAGCTGGAGCAGTTGGTATGGTCTGAGTTGAGAGTTTCAAAAAAATTTTGGACTGATTTTTAGTCAAACTTCAGAGGACCATAACTTTTGCTCTGGTTATCAGAATCACTATTATTTTATATGCATTTCGGGTGAAATTTGATTTCCCACCTTGTCAGAATTGGCTTTGCTAGTTTGCAAACTCAAATTCTCCAGAAAATGCCATTTTCTACATTTCAGTAATGTTTTTTGTGATTTTTCTTCATTTTTTAAGATTTTTGTTCTAGTACCTATGGTGCTTGTTTTGACTTAAAACTTTTTACCCCGACTTCTAAGACATTGAACTTGAAGGGAAAAATAGCTGGAGCAGTTGGTATGGTCTGAGTTGAGAGTTTCAAAAAAATTTTGGACTGATTTTTAGTCAAACTTCAGAGGACCATAACTTTTGCTCTGGTTATCAGAATCACTATTATTTTATATGCATTTCGGGTGAAATTTGATTTCCCACCTTGTCGGAATTGGCTTTGCTGGTTTGCAAACTCAAATTCTCCAGAAAATGCCATTTTCTACATTATAGTAATGTTTTTTGTGATTTTTCTTCATTTTTTAAGATTTTTGTTCTGGTACCTACGGTGCTTGTTTTGACTTAAAACTTTTTACCCCGACTTCTAAGACATTGAACTTGATGGGAAAAATAGCTGGAGCAGTTGGTATGGTCTGAGTTGAGAGTTTCAAAAAAATTTTGGACTGATTTTTAGTCAAACTTCAGAGGACCATAACTTTTGCTCTGGTTATCAGAATCACTATTATTTTATATGCATTTCGGGTGAAATTTGATTTCCCACCTTGTCGGAATTGGCTTTGCTGGTTTGCAAACTCAAATTCTCCAGAAAATGCCATTTTCTACATTTCAGTAACGTTTTTTGTGATTTTTCTTCATTTTTTAAGATTTTTGTTCTGGTACCTACGGTGCTTGTTTTGAATTAAAACTTTTTACCCCGACTTCTAAGACATTGAACTTGATGGGAAAAATAGCTGGAGCAGTTGGTATGGTCTGAGTTGAGAGTTTCAAAAAAAATTTGGACTGATTTTTAGTCAAACTTCAGAGGACCATAACTTTTGCTCTAGTTATCAGAATCACTATTATTTTATATGCATTTCGGGTGGAATTTGATTTCCCTCCTTGGTAAAACTGGCTCTGCCGATTTGCAAACTCAAATTCTTCAGAAAATGCCATTTTCTACATTTCAGCAATATTTTTTGTGATTTTTCTTCATTTTTCAAGATTTTTGTTCTAGTAGCTACGGTGCTTGTTTTGACTTGCAATATTTTCCCCCCACTTCTAAGACATTGAACTTGATGGGAAAAATAGCTGGAGCAGTTGGTATGGTCTGAGTTGAGAGTTTCAAAAAAAATTTGGACTGATCTTTAGTCAAACTTCAGAGGACCATAACTTTTGCTCTAGTTATCAGAACCACTATTATTTTATATGCATTTCGGGTGGAATTTGATTTCCCTCCTTGGTAAAACTGGCTCTGCCGGTTTGCAAACTGAAATTCTTCAGAAAATGCCGTTTTCTACATTTCAGCAATATTTTTTGTGATTTTTCTTCATTTTTTCGAGATTTTTGTTCTGGTAGCTACGGTGCTTGTTTTGACTTGAAATTTTTTCCCCCCACTTCTAAGACATTGAACTTGATGGGAAAAATAGCTGGAGCAGTTGGTATGGTCTGAGTTGAGAGTTTCAAAAAAATTTTGAACTGATTTTTAGTCAAACTTCAAAGGACCATAACTTTTGCTCTGGTTATCAGAATCACTATTATTTTATATGCATTTCGGGTGGAATTTGATTTCCCTCCTTGGTAAAACTGGCTCTGCCGATTTGCAAACTCAAATTCTTCAGAAAATGCCATTTTCTACATTTCAGCAATATTTTTAGTGATTTTTCTTCATTTTTCGAGATTTTTGTTCTAGTAGCTACGGTGCTTGTTTTGACTTGCAATATTTTCCCCCCACTTCTAAGACATTGAACTTGATGGGAAAAATAGCTGGAGCAGTTGGTATGGTCTGAGTTGAGAGTTTCAAAAAAATTTTGGACTGATTTTTAGTCAAACTTCAGAGGACCATAACTTTTGCTCTGGTTATCAGAATCACTATTATTTTATATGCATTTCGGGTGGAATTTGATTTCCCTCCTTGGTAAAATTGGCTCTGCCGATTTGCAAACTCAAATTCTTCAGAAAATGCCATTTTCTACATTTCAGCAATATTTTTTGTGATTTTTCTTCATTTTTTCGAGATTTTTGTTCTGGTAGCTACGGTGCTTGGTTTGACTTGCAATTTTTTCCCCCGACTTCTAAGACATTGAACTTGATGGGAAAAATAGCTGGAGCAGTTGGTATGGTCTGAGTTGAGAGTTTCAAAAAAATTTTGGACTGATTTTTAGTCAAACTTCAGAGGACCATAACTTTTGCTCTGGTTATCAGAATCACTATTATTTTATATGCATTTCGGGTGAAATTTGATTTCCCACCTTGTTGGAATTGGCTTTGCTGGTTTGCAAACTCAAATTCTCCAGAAAATGCCATTTTCTACATTTCAGTAACGTTTTTTGTGATTTTTCTTCATTTTTTAAGATTTTTGTTCTAGTACCTACGGTGCTTGTTTTGACTTAAAACTTTTTACCCCGACTTCTAAGACATTGAACTTGATGGGAAAAATAGCTGGAGCAGTTGGTATGGTCTGAGTTGAGAGTTTCAAAAAAAATTTGGACTGATTTTTAGTCAAACTTCAGAGGACCATAACTTTTGCTCTAGTTATCAGAATCACTATTATTTCATATGCATTTCGGGTGGAATTTGATTTCCCTCCTTGGTAAAACTGGCTCTGCCGATTTGCAAACTCAAATTCTTCAGAAAATGCCATTTTCTACATTTCAGCAATATTTTTTTTGATTTTTCTTCATTTTTCGAGATTTTTGTTCTAGTAGCTTCGGTGCTTGTTTTCACTTGCAATATTTTCCCCCCACTTCTAAGACATTGAACTTGATGGGAAAAATAGCTGGAGCAGTTGGTATGGTCTGAGTTGAGAGTTTCAAAAAAATTTTGAACTGATTTTTAGTCAAACTTCAAAGGACCATAACTTTTGCTCTGGTTATCAGAATCACTATTATTTTATATGCATTTCGGGTGGAATTTGATTTCCCTCCTTGGTAAAACTGGCTCTGCCGATTTGCAAACTCAAATTCTTCAGAAAATGCCATTTTCTACATTTCAGCAATATTTTTTGTGATTTTTCTTCATTTTTCGAGATTTTTGTTCTAGTAGCTACGGTGCTTGTTTTGACTTGCAATATTTTCCCCCCACTTCTAAGACATTGAACTTGATGGGAAAAATAGCTGGAGCAGTTGGTATGGTCTGAGTTGAGAGTTTCAAAAAAATTTTGGACTGATTTTTAGTCAAACTTCAGAGGACCATAACTTTTGCTCTGGTTATCAGAATCACTATTATTTTATATGCATTTCGGGTGGAATTTGATTTCCCTCCTTGGTAAAACTGGCTCTGCCGGTTTGCAAACTCAAATTCTTCAGAAAATGTCGTTTTCTACATTTCAGCAATATTTTTTGTGATTTTTCTTCATTTTTTTGAGATTTTTGTTCTGGTAGCTACGGTGCTTGTTTTGACTTGAAATTTTTTCCCCCCACTTCTAAGACATTGAACTTGATGGGAAAAATAGTTGGAGCAGTTGGTATGGTCTGAGTTGAGAGTTTCAAAAAAATTTTGGACTGATTTTTAGTCAAACTTCAGAGGACCATAACTTTTGCTCTGGTTATCAGAATCACTATTATTTTATATGCATTTCGGGTGGAATTATATTTCCCACCTTGTCGGAATTGGCTTTGCTGGTTTGCAAACTCAAATTCTCCAGAAAATCCCATTTTCTACATTTCAGTAATTTTTTTGTGATTTTTCTTCATTTTTTAAGATTTTTGTTCTAGTACCTACGGCGCTTGTTTTGACTTAAAACTTTTTACCCCCACTTCTAAGACATTGAACTTGATGGGAAAAATAGCTGGAGCAGTTGGTATGGTCTGAGTTGAGAGTTTCAAAAAAATTTTGGACTGATTTTTAGTCAAACTTCAGAGGACCATAACTTTTGCTCTGGTTATCAGAATCACTATTATTTTATATGCATTTCGGGTGAAATTTGATTTCCCACCTTGTCGGAATTGGCTTTGCTAGTTTGCAAACTCAAATTCTCCAGAAAATGCCATTTTCTACATTTCAGTAATGTTTTTTGTGATTTTTCTTCATTTTTTAAGATTTTTGTTCTAGTACCTATGGTGCTTGTTTTGACTTAAAACTTTTTACCCCGACTTCTAAGACATTGAACTTGAAGGGAAAAATAGCTGGAGCAGTTGGTATGGTCTGAGTTGAGAGTTTCAAAAAAATTTTGGACTGATTTTTAGTCAAACTTCAGAGGACCATAACTTTTGCTCTGGTTATCAGAATCACTATTATTTTATATGCATTTCGGGTGAAATTTGATTTCCCACCTTGTCGGAATTGGCTTTGCTGGTTTGCAAACTCAAATTCTCCAGAAAATGCCATTTTCTACATTATAGTAATGTTTTTTGTGATTTTTCTTCATTTTTTAAGATTTTTGTTCTGGTACCTACGGTGCTTGTTTTGACTTAAAACTTTTTACCCCGACTTCTAAGACATTGAACTTGATGGGAAAAATAGCTGGAGCAGTTGGTATGGTCTGAGTTGAGAGTTTCAAAAAAATTTTGGACTGATTTTTAGTCAAACTTCAGAGGACCATAACTTTTGCTCTGGTTATCAGAATCACTATTATTTTATATGCATTTCGGGTGAAATTTGATTTCCCACCTTGTCGGAATTGGCTTTGCTAGTTTGCAAACTCAAATTCTCCAGAAAATGCCATTTTCTACATTTCAGTAATGTTTTTTGTGATTTTTCTTCATTTTTTAAGATTTTTGTTCTAGTACCTATGGTGCTTGTTTTGACTTAAAACTTTTTACCCCGACTTCTAAGACATTGAACTTGAAGGGAAAAATAGCTGGAGCAGTTGGTATGGTCTGAGTTGAGAGTTTCAAAAAAAATTTGGACTGATTTTTAGTCAAACTTCAGAGGACCATAACTTTTGCTCTAGTTATCCGAATCACTATTATTTTATATGCATTTCGGGTGGAATTTGATTTCCCTCCTTGGTAAAACTGGCTCTGCCGATTTGCAAACTCAAATTCTTCAGAAAATGCCATTTTCTACATTTCAGCAATATTTTTTGTGATTTTTCTTCATTTTTCAAGATTTTTGTTCTAGTAGCTACGGTGCTTGTTTTGACTTGCAATATTTTCCCCCCACTTCTAAGACATTGAACTTGATGGGAAAAATAGCTGGAGCAGTTGGTATGGTCTGAGTTGAGAGTTTCAAAAAAAATTTGGACTGATCTTTAGTCAAACTTCAGAGGACCATAACTTTTGCTCTAGTTATCAGAACCACTATTATTTTATATGCATTTCGGGTGGAATTTGATTTCCCTCCTTGGTAAAACTGGCTCTGCCGGTTTGCAAACTGAAATTCTTCAGAAAATGCCGTTTTCTACATTTCAGCAATATTTTTTGTGATTTTTCTTCATTTTTTCGAGATTTTTGTTCTGGTAGCTACGGTGCTTGTTTTGACTTGAAATTTTTTCCCCCCACTTCTAAGACATTGAACTTGATGGGAAAAATAGCTGGAGCAGTTGGTATGGTCTGAGTTGAGAGTTTCAAAAAAATTTTGGACTGATTTTTGGTCAAACTTCAGAGGACCATAACTTTTGCTCTGGTTATCAGAATCACTATTATTTTATATGCATTTCGGTTGGAATTTGATTTCCCTCCTTGGTAAAACTGGCTCTGCCGATTTGCAAACTCAAATTCTTCAGAAAATGCCATTTTCTACATTTCAGCAATATTTTTTGTGATTTTTCTTCATTTTTCGAGATTTTTGTTCTCGTAGCTTCGGTGCTTGTTTTGACTTGCAATATTTTCCCCCCACTTCTAAGACATTGAACTTGATGGGAAAAATAGCTGGAGCAGTTGGTATGGTCTGAGTTGAGAGTTTCAAAAAAAATTTGGACTGATCTTTAGTCAAACTTCAGAGGACCATAACTTTTGCTCTGGTTATCAGAATCACTATTATTTTATATGCATTTCGGGTGGAATTTGATTTCCCTCCTTGGTAAAACTGGCTCTGCCGGTTTGCAAACTCAAATTCTTCAGAAAATGCCGTTTTCTACATTTCAGCAATATTTTTTGTGATTTTTCTTCATTTTTTCGAGATTTTTGTTCTGGTAGCTACGGTGCTTGTTTTGACTTGAAATTTTTTCCCCCCACTTCTAAGACATTGAACTTGATGGGAAAAATAGCTGGAGCAGTTGGTATGGTCTGAGTTGAGAGTTTCAAAAAAATTTTGGACTGATTTTTAGTCAAACTTCAGAGGACCATAACTTTTGCTCTAGTTATCAGAATCACTATTATTTTATATGCATTTCGGGTGGAATTTGATTTCCCCCTTGGTAAAACAGGCTCTGCCGATTTGCAAACTCAAATTCTTCAGAAAATGCCATTTTCTACATTTCAGCAATATTTTTTGTGATTTTTCTTCATTTTTTCGAGATTTTTGTTCTGGTAGCTACGGTGCTTGGTTTGACTTGCAATTTTTTCCCCCGACTTCTAAGACATTGAACTTGATGGGAAAAATAGCTGGAGCAGTTGGTATGGTCTGAGTTGAGAGTTTCAAAAAAATTTTGGACTGATTTTTAGTCAAACTTCAGAGGACCATAACTTTTGCTCTGGTTATCAGAATCACTATTATTTTATATGCATTTCGGGTGAAATTTGATTTCCCACCTTGTCGGAATTGGCTTTGCTGGTTTGCAAACTCAAATTCTCCAGAAAATGCCATTTTCTACATTTCAGTAACGTTTTTTGTGATTTTTCTTCATTTTTTAAGATTTTTGTTCTGGTACCTACGGTGCTTGTTTTGAATTAAAACTTTTTACCCCGACTTCTAAGACATTGAACTTGATGGGAAAAATAGCTGGAGCAGTTGGTATGGTCTGAGTTGAGAGTTTCAAAAAAAATTTGGACTGATTTTTAGTCAAACTTCAGAGGACCATAACTTTTGCTCTAGTTATCAGAATCACTATTATTTTATATGCATTTCGGGTGGAATTTGATTTCCCTCCTTGGTAAAACTGGCTCTGCCGATTTGCAAACTCAAATTCTTCAGAAAATGCCATTTTCTACATTTCAGCAATATTTTTTTTGATTTTGCTTCATTTTTCAAGATTTTTGTTCTAGTAGCTTCGGTGCTTGTTTTGACTTGCAATATTTTCCCCCCACTTCTAAGACATTGAACTTGATGGGAAAAATAGCTGGAGCAGTTGGTATGGTCTGAGTTGAGAGTTTCAAAAAAAATTTGGACTGATCTTTAGTCAAACTTCAGAGGACCATAACTTTTGCTCTGGTTATCAGAATCACTATTATTTTATATGCATTTCGGGTGAAATTTGATTTCCCACCTTGTCGGAATTGGCTTTGCCGGTTTGCAAACTCAAATTCTTCAGAAAATGCCATTTTCTACATTTCAGTAATGTTTTTTGTGATTTTTCTTCATTTTTTAAGATTTTTGTTCTAGTACCTATGGTGCTTGTTTTGACTTAAAACTTTTTACCCCGACTTCTAAGACATTGAACTTGAAGGGAAAAATAGCTGGAGCAGTTGGTATGGTCTGAGTTGAGAGTTTCAAAAAAAATTTGGACTGATTTTTAGTCAAACTTCAGAGGACCATAACTTTTGCTCTAGTTATCCGAATCACTATTATTTTATATGCATTTCGGGTGGAATTTGATTTCCCTCCTTGGTAAAACTGGCTCTGCCGATTTGCAAACTCAAATTCTTCAGAAAATGCCATTTTCTACATTTCAGCAATATTTTTTGTGATTTTTCTTCATTTTTCGAGATTTTTGTTCTAGTAGCTACGGTGCTTGTTTTGACTTGCAAAATTTTCCCCCCACTTCTAAGACATTGAACTTGATGGGAAAAATAGCTGGAGCAGTTGGTATGGTCTGAGTTGAGAGTTTCAAAAAAAATTTGGACTGATCTTTAGTCAAACTTCAGAGGACCATAACTTTTGCTCTAGTTATCAGAACCACTATTATTTTATATGTATTTCGGGTGGAATTTGATTTCCCTCCTTGGTAAAACTGGCTCTGCCGGTTTGCAAACTGAAATTCTTCAGAAAATGCCGTTTTCTACATTTCAGCAATATTTTTTGTGATTTTTCTTCATTTTTTCGAGATTTTTGTTCTGGTAGCTACGGTGCTTGTTTTGACTTGAAATTTTTTCCCCCCACTTCTAAGACATTGAACTTGATGGGAAAAATAGCTGGAGCAGTTGGTATGGTCTGAGTTGAGAGTTTCAAAAAAATTTTGGACTGATTTTTGGTCAAACTTCAGAGGACCATAACTTTTGCTCTGGTTATCAGAATCACTATTATTTTATATGCATTTCGGTTGGAATTTGATTTCCCTCCTTGGTAAAACTGGCTCTGCCGATTTGCAAACTCAAATTCTTCAGAAAATGCCATTTTCTACATTTCAGCAATATTTTTTGTGATTTTTCTTCATTTTTCGAGATTTTTGTTCTCGTAGCTTCGGTGCTTGTTTTGACTTGCAAAATTTTCCCCCCACTTCTAAGACATTGAACTTGATGGGAAAAATAGCTGGAGCAGTTGGTATGGTCTGAGTTGAGAGTTTCAAAAAAAATTTGGACTGATCTTTAGTCAAACTTCAGAGGACCATAACTTTTGCTCTGGTTATCAGAATCACTATTATTTTATATGCATTTCGGGTGGAATTTGATTTCCCTCCTTGGTAAAACTGGCTCTGCCGGTTTGCAAACTCAAATTCTTCAGAAAATGCCGTTTTCTACATTTCAGCAATATTTTTTGTGATTTTTCTTCATTTTTTCGAGATTTTTGTTCTGGTAGCTACGGTGCTTGGTTTGACTTGCAATTTTTTCCCCCGACTTCTAAGACATTGAACTTGATGGGAAAAATAGCTGGAGCAGTTGGTATGGTCTGAGTTGAGAGTTTCAAAAAAATTTTGGACTGATTTTTAGTCAAACTTCAGAGGACCATAACTTTTGCTCTAGTTATCAGAATCACTATTATTTTATATGCATTTCGGGTGGAATTTGATTTCCCTCCTTGGTAAAACTGGCTCTGCCGATTTGCAAACTCAAATTCTTCAGAAAATGCCATTTTCTACATTTCAGCAATATTTTTTTTGATTTTTCTTCATTTTTCGAGATTTTTGTTCTAGTAGCTTCGGTGCTTGTTTTGACTTGCAATATTTTCCCCCCACTTCTAAGACATTGAACTTGATGGGAAAAATAGCTGGAGCAGTTGGTATGGTCTGAGTTGAGAGTTTCAAAAAAAATTTGGACTGATCTTTAGTCAAACTTCAGAGGACCATAACTTTTGCTCTGGTTATCAGAATCACTATTATTTTATATGCATTTCGGGTGGAATTTGATTTCCCTCCTTGGTAAAACTGGCTCTGCCGGTTTGCAAACTCAAATTCTTCAGAAAATGCCGTTTTCTACATTTCAGCAATATTTTTTGTGATTTTTCTTCATTTTTTCGAGATTTTTGTTCTGGTAGCTACGGTGCTTGTTTTGACTTGAAATTTTTTCCCCCCACTTCTAAGACATTGAACTTGATGGGAAAAATAGCTGGAGCAGTTGGTATGGTCTGAGTTGAGAGTTTCAAAAAAATTTTGGACTGATTTTTAGTCAAACTTCAGAGGACCATAACTTTTGCTCTAGTTATCAGAATCACTATTATTTTATATGCATTTCGGGTGGAATTTGATTTCCCCCTGGGTAAAACTGGCTCTGCCGATTTGCAAACTCAAATTCTTCAGAAAATGCCATTTTCTACATTTCAGCAATATTTTTTGTGATTTTTCTTCATTTTTTCGAGATTTTTGTTCTGGTAGCTACGGTGCTTGGTTTGACTTGCAATTTTTTCCCCCGACTTCTAAGACATTGAACTTGATGGGAAAAATAGCTGGAGCAGTTGGTATGGTCTGAGTTGAGAGTTTCAAAAAAATTTTGGACTGATTTTTAGTCAAACTTCAGAGGACCATAACTTTTGCTCTGGTTATCAGAATCACTATTATTTTATATGCATTTCGGGTGAAATTTGATTTCCCACCTTGTCGGAATTGGCTTTGCTGGTTTGCAAACTCAAATTCTCCAGAAAATGCCATTTTCTACATTTCAGTAACGTTTTTTTTGATTTTTCTTCATTTTTTAAGATTTTTGTTCTGGTACCTACGGTGCTTGTTTTGAATTAAAACTTTTTACCCCGACTTCTAAGACATTGAACTTAATGGGAAAAATAGCTGGAGCAGTTGGTATGGTCTGAGTTGAGAGTTTCAAAAAAAATTTGGACTGATTTTTAGTCAAACTTCAGAGGACCATAACTTTTGCTCTAGTTATCAGAATCACTATTATTTTATATGCATTTCGGGTGGAATTTGATTTCCCTCCTTGGTAAAACTGGCTCTGCCGATTTGCAAACTCAAATTCTTCAGAAAATGCCATTTTCTACATTTCAGCAATATTTTTTTTGATTTTTCTTCATTTTTCGAGATTTTTGTTCTAGTAGCTTCGGTGCTTGTTTTGACTTGCAATATTTTCCCCCCACTTCTAAGACATTGAACTTGATGGGAAAAATAGCTGGAGCAGTTGGTATGGTCTGAGTTGAGAGTTTCAAAAAAAATTTGGACTGATCTTTAGTCAAACTTCAGAGGACCATAACTTTTGCTCTGGTTATCAGAATCACTATTATTTTATATGCATTTCGGGTGGAATTTGATTTCCCTCCTTGGTAAAACTGGCTCTGCCGGTTTCCAAACTCAAATTCTTCAGAAAATGCCGTTTTCTACATTTCAGCAATATTTTTTGTGATTTTTCTTCATTTTTTCGAGATTTTTGTTCTGGTAGCTACGGTGCTTGTTTTGACTTGAAATTTTTTCCCCCCACTTCTAAGACATTGAACTTGATGGGAAAAATAGCTGGAGCAGTTGGTATGGTCTGAGTTGAGAGTTTCAAAAAAATTTTGGACTGATTTTTAGTCAAACTTCAGAGGACCATAACTTTTGCTCTGGTTATCAGAATCACTATTATTTTATATGCATTTCGGGTGGAATTTGATTTCCCCCTTGGTAAAACTGGCTCTGCCGATTTGCAAACTCAAATTCTTCAGAAAATGCCATTTTCTACATTTCAGCAATATTTTTTGTGATTTTTCTTCATTTTTTCGAGATTTTTGTTCTGGTAGCTACGGTGCTTGGTTTGACTTGCAATTTTTTCCCCCGACTTCTAAGACATTGAACTTGATGGGAAAAATAGCTGGAGCAGTTGGTATGGTCTGAGTTGAGAGTTTCAAAAAAATTTTGGACTGATTTTTAGTCAAACTTCAGAGGACCATAACTTTTGCTCTGGTTATCAGAATCACTATTATTTTATATGCATTTCGGGTGAAATTTGATTTCCCACCTTGTCGGAATTGGCTTTGCTGGTTTGCAAACTCAAATTCTCTAGAAAATGCCATTTTCTACATTTCAGTAACGTTTTTTGTGATTTTTCTTCATTTTTTAAGATTTTTGTTCTGGTACCTACGGTGCTTGTTTTGACTTAAAACTTTTTACCCCGACTTCTAAGACATTGAACTTGATGGGAAAAATAGCTGGAGCAGTTGGTATGGTCTGAGTTGAGAGTTTCAAAAAAAATGTGGACTGATTTTTAGTCAAACTTCAGAGGACCATAACTTTTGCTCTAGTTATCAGAATCACTATTATTTTATATGCATTTCGGGTGGAATTTGATTTCCCTCCTTGGTAAAACTGGCTCTGCCGATTTGCAAACTCAAATTCTTCAGAAAATGCCATTTTCTACATTTCAGCAATATTTTTTTTGATTTTTCTTCATTTTTCGAGATTTTTGTTCTAGTAGCTTCGGTGCTTGTTTTGACTTGCAATATTTTCCCCCCACTTCTAAGACATTGAACTTGATGGGAAAAATAGCTGGAGCAGTTGGTATGGTCTGAGTTGAGAGTTTCAAAAAAAATTTGGACTGATCTTTAGTCAAACTTCAGAGGACCATAACTTTTGCTCTGGTTATCAGAATCACTATTATTTTATATGCATTTCGGGTGGAATTTGATTTCCCTCCTTGGTAAAACTGGCTCTGCCGGTTTGCAAACTCAAATTCTTCAGAAAATGCCGTTTTCTACATTTCAGCAATATTTTTTGTGATTTTTCTTCATTTTTTCGAGATTTTTGTTCTGGTAGCTACGGTGCTTGTTTTGACTTGAAATTTTTTCCCCCCACTTCTAAGACATTGAACATGATGGGAAAAATAGCTGGAGCAGTTGGTATGGTCTGAGTTGAGAGTTTCAAAAAAATTTTGGACTGATTTTTAGTCAAACTTCAGAGGACCATAACTTTTGCTCTGGTTATCAGAATCACTATTATTTTATATGCATTTCGGGTGGAATTTGATTTCCCTCCTTGGTAAAACTGGCTCTGCCGGTTTGCAAACTCAAATTCTTCAGAAAATGCCGTTTTCTACATTTCAGCAATATTTTTTGTGATTTTTCTTCATTTTTTCGAGATTTTTGTTCTGGTAGCTACGGTGCTTGTTTTGACTTGAAATTTTTTCCCCCCACTTCTAAGACATTGAACTTGATGGGAAAAATAGCTGGAGCAGTTGGTATGGTCTGAGTTGAGAGTTTCAAAAAAATTTTGGACTGATTTTTAGTCAAACTTCAGAGGACCATAACTTTTGCTCTGGTTATCAGAATCACTATTATTTTATATGCATTTCGGGTGGAATTTGATTTCCCCCTTGGTAAAACTGGCTCTGCCGATTTGCAAACTCAAATTCTTCAGAAAATGCCATTTTCTACATTTCAGCAATATTTTTTGTGATTTTTCTTCATTTTTTCGAGATTTTTGTTCTGGTAGCTACGGTGCTTGTTTTGACTTGAAATTTTTTCCCCCCACTTCTAAGACATTGAACTTGATGGGAAAAATAGCTGGAGCAGTTGGTATGGTCTGAGTTGAGAGTTTCAAAAAAATTTTGGACTGATTTTTAGTCAAACTTCAGAGGACCATAACTTTTGCTCTGGTTATCAGAATCACTATTATTTTATATGCATTTCGGGTGAAATTTGATTTCCCACCTTGTCGGAATTGGCTTTGCTGGTTTGCAAACTCAAATTCTCCAGAAAATGCCATTTTCTACATTTCAGTAACGTTTTTTGTGATTTTTCTTCATTTTTTAAGATTTTTGTTCTGGTACCTACGGTGCTTGTTTTGAATTAAAACTTTTTACCCCGACTTCTAAGACATTGAACTTAATGGGAAAAATAGCTGGAGCAGTTGGTATGGTCTGAGTTGAGAGTTTCAAAAAAAATTTGGACTGATTTTTAGTCAAACTTCAGAGGACCATAACTTTTGCTCTAGTTATCAGAATCACTATTATTTTATATGCATTTCGGGTGGAATTTGATTTCCCTCCTTGGTAAAACTGGCTCTGCCGATTTGCAAACTCAAATTCTTCAGAAAATGCCATTTTCTACATTTCAGCAATATTTTTTTTGATTTTTCTTCATTTTTCGAGATTTTTGTTCTAGTAGCTTCGGTGCTTGTTTTGACTTGCAATATTTTCCCCCCACTTCTAAGACATTGAACTTGATGGGAAAAATAGCTGGAGCAGTTGGTATGGTCTGAGTTGAGAGTTTCAAAAAAAATTTGGACTGATTTTTAGTCAAACTTCAGAGGACCATAACTTTTGCTCTGGTTATCAGAATCACTATTATTTTATATGCATTTCGGGTGAAATTTGATTTCCCACCTTGTCGGAATTGGCTTTGCTGGTTTGCAAACTCAAATTCTCCAGAAAATGCCATTTTCTACATTTCAGTAACGTTTTTTGTGATTTTTCTTCATTTTTTAAGATTTTTGTTCTGGTACCTACGGTGCTTGTTTTGAATTAAAACTTTTTACCCCGACTTCTAAGACATTGAACTTAATGGGAAAAATAGCTGGAGCAGTTGGTATGGTCTGAGTTGAGAGTTTCAAAAAAAATTTGGACTGATTTTTAGTCAAACTTCAGAGGACCATAACTTTTGCTCTAGTTATCAGAATCACTATTATTTTATATGCATTTCGGGTGGAATTTGATTTCCCTCCTTGGTAAAACTGGCTCTGCCGATTTGCAAACTCAAATTCTTCAGAAAATGCCATTTTCTACATTTCAGTAATATTTTTTTTGATTTTTCTTCATTTTTCGAGATTTTTGTTCTAGTAGCTTCGGTGCTTGTTTTGACTTGCAATATTTTCCCCCCACTTCTAAGACATTGAACTTGATGGGAAAAATAGCTGGAGCAGTTGGTATGGTTTGAGTTGAGAGTTTCAAAAAAAATTTGGACTGATCTTTAGTCAAACTTCAGAGGACCATAACTTTTGCTCTGGTTATCAGAATCACTATTATTTTATATGCATTTCGGGTGGAATTTGATTTCCCTCCTTGGTAAAACTGGCTCTGCCGGTTTGCAAACTCAAATTCTTCAGAAAATGCCGTTTTCTACATTTCAGCAATATTTTTTGTGATTTTTCTTCATTTTTTCGAGATTTTTGTTCTGGTAGCTACGGTGCTTGTTTTGACTTGAAATTTTTTCCCCCCACTTCTAAGACATTGAACTTGATGGGAAAAATAGCTGGAGCAGTTGGTATGGTCTGAGTTGAGAGTTTCAAAAAAATTTTGGACTGATTTTTAGTCAAACTTCAGAGGACCATAACTTTTGCTCTGGTTATCAGAATCACTATTATTTTATATGCATTTCGGGTGGAATTTGATTTCCCCCTTGGTAAAACTGGCTCTGCCGATTTGCAAACTCAAATTCTTCAGAAAATGCCATTTTCTACATTTCAGCAATATTTTTTGTGATTTTTCTTCATTTTTTTGAGATTTTTGTTCTGGTAGCTACGGTGCTTGGTTTGACTTGCAATTTTTTCCCCCGACTTCTAAGACATTGAACTTGATGGGAAAAATAGCTGGAGCAGTTGGTATGGTCTGAGTTGAGAGTTTTAAAAAAATTTTGGACTGATTTTTAGTCAAACTTCAGAGGACCATAACTTTTGCTCTGGTTATCAGAATCACTATTATTTTATATGCATTTCGGGTGAAATTTGATTTCCCACCTTGTCGGAATTGGCTTTGCTGGTTTGCAAACTCAAATTCTCCAGAAAATGCCATTTTCTACATTTCAGTAACGTTTTTTGTGATTTTTCTTCATTTTTTAAGATTTTTGTTCTGGTACCTACGGTGCTTGTTTTGACTTAAAACTTTTTACCCCGACTTCTAAGACATTGAACTTGATGGGAAAAATAGCTGGAGCAGTTGGTATGGTCTGAGTTGAGAGTTTCAAAAAAAATTTGGACTGATTTTTAGTCAAACTTCAGAGGACCATAACTTTTGCTCTAGTTATCAGAATCACTATTATTTTATATGCATTTCGGGTGGAATTTGATTTCCCTCCTTGGTAAAACTGGCTCTGCCGATTTGCAAACTCAAATTCTTCAGAAAATGCCATTTTCTACATTTCAGCAATATTTTTTTTGATTTTTCTTCATTTTTCGAGATTTTTGTTCTAGTAGCTTCGGTGCTTGTTTTGACTTGCAATATTTTCCCCCCACTTCTAAGACATTGAACTTGATGGGAAAAATAGCTGGAGCAGTTGGTATGGTCTGAGTTGAGAGTTTCAAAAAAAATTTGGACTGATTTTTAGTCAAACTTCAGAGGACCATAACTTTTGCTCTGGTTATCAGAATCACTATTATTTTATATGCATTTCGGGTGAAATTTGATTTCCCACCTTGTCGGAATTGGCTTTGCTGGTTTGCAAACTCAAATTCTCCAGAAAATGCCATTTTCTACATTTCAGTAACGTTTTTTGTGATTTTTCTTCATTTTTTAAGATTTTTGTTCTGGTACCTACGGTGCTTGTTTTGAATTAAAACTTTTTACCCCGACTTCTAAGACATTGAACTTAATGGGAAAAATAGCTGGAGCAGTTGGTATGGTCTGAGTTGAGAGTTTCAAAAAAAATTTGGACTGATTTTTAGTCAAACTTCAGAGGACCATAACTTTTGCTCTAGTTATCAGAATCACTATTATTTTATATGCATTTCGGGTGGAATTTGATTTCCCTCCTTGGTAAAACTGGCTCTGCCGATTTGCAAACTCAAATTCTTCAGAAAATGCCATTTTCTACATTTCAGCAATATTTTTTTTGATTTTTCTTCATTTTTCGAGATTTTTGTTCTAGTAGCTTCGGTGCTTGTTTTGACTTGCAATATTTTCCCCCCACTTCTAAGACATTGAACTTGATGGGAAAAATAGCTGGAGCAGTTGGTATGGTTTGAGTTGAGAGTTTCAAAAAAAATTTGGACTGATCTTTAGTCAAACTTCAGAGGACCATAACTTTTGCTCTGGTTATCAGAATCACTATTATTTTATATGCATTTCGGGTGAAATTTGATTTCCCACCTTGTCGGAATTGGCTTTGCTGGTTTGCAAACTCAAATTCTCTAGAAAATGCCATTTTCTACATTTCAGTAACGTTTTTTGTGATTTTTCTTCATTTTTTAAGATTTTTGTTCTGGTACCTACGGTGCTTGTTTGGACTTAAAACTTTTTACCCCAACTTCTAAGACATTGAACTTGATGGGAAAAATAGCTGGAGCAGTTGGTATGGTCTGAGTTGAGAGTTTCAAAAAAAAATTGGACTGATTTTTAGTCAAACTTCAGAGGACCATAACTTTTGCTCTAGTTATCAAAATCACTATTATTTCATATGCATTTCGGGTGGAATTTGATTTCCCTCCTTGGTAAAACTGGCTCTGCCGATTTGCAAACTCAAATTCTTCAGAAAATGTCATTTTCTACATTTCAGCAATATTTTTTGTGATTTTTCTTCATTTTTCGAGATTTTTGTTCTAGTAGCTAATGTGCTTGTTTTGACTTGCAATATTTCCTCCCCACTTCTAAGACATTGAACTTGATGGGAAAAATAGCTGGAGCAGTTGGTATGGTCTGAGTTGAGAGTTTCAAAAAAATTTTGGACTGATTTTTAGTCAAACTTCAGAGGACCATAACTTTTGCTCTGGTTATCAGAATCACTATTATTTTATATGCATTTCGGGTGGAATTTGATTTCCCTCCTTGGTAAAACTGGCTCTGCCAATTTGCAAACTCAAATTCTTCAGAAAATGCCATTTTCTACATTTCAGCAATATTTTTTGTGATTTTTCTTCATTTTTCGAGATTTTTGTTCTAGTAGCTACGGTGCTTGTTTTGACTTGCAATATTTTCCCCCCACTTCTAAGACATTGAACTTGATGGGAAAAATAGCTGGAGCAGTTGGTATGGTCTGAGTTGAGAGTTTCAAAAAAAATTTGGACTAATCTTTAGTCAAACTTCAGAGGACCATAACTTTTGCTCTAGTTATCAGAATCACTATTATTTTATATGCATTTCGGGTGGAATTTGATTTCCCTCCTTGGTAAAACTGGCTCTGCCGGTTTGCAAACTCAAATTCTTCAGAAAATGCCGTTTTCTACATTTCAGCAATATTTTTTGTGATTTTTCTTCATTTTTTCGAGATTTTTGTTCTGGTAGCTACGGTGCTTGTTTTGACTTGAAATTTTTTCCCCCCACTTCTAAGACATTGAACTTGATGGGAAAAATAGCTGGAGCAGTTGGTATGGTCTGAGTTGAGAGTTTCAAAAAAATTTTGGACTGATTTTTAGTCAAACTTCAGAGGACCATAACTTTTGCTCTAGTTATCAGAATCACTATTATTTTATATGCATTTCGGGTGGAATTTGATTTCCCCCTGGGTAAAACTGGCTCTGCCGATTTGCAAACTCAAATTCTTCAGAAAATGCCATTTTCTACATTTCAGCAATATTTTTTGTGATTTTTCTTCATTTTTTCGAGATTTTTGTTCTGGTAGCTACGGTGCTTGGTTTGACTTGCAATTTTTTCCCCCGACTTCTAAGACATTGAACTTGATGGGAAAAATAGCTGGAGCAGTTGGTATGGTCTGAGTTGAGAGTTTCAAAAAAATTTTGGACTGATTTTTAGTCAAACTTCAGAGGACCATAACTTTTGCTCTGGTTATCAGAATCACTATTATTTTATATGCATTTCGGGTGAAATTTGATTTCCCACCTTGTCGGAATTGGCTTTGCTGGTTTGCAAACTCAAATTCTCCAGAAAATGCCATTTTCTACATTTCAGTAACGTTTTTTTTTGATTTTTCTTCATTTTTTAAGATTTTTGTTCTGGTACCTACGGTGCTTGTTTTGAATTAAAACTTTTTACCCCGACTTCTAAGACATTGAACTTAATGGGAAAAATAGCTGGAGCAGTTGGTATGGTCTGAGTTGAGAGTTTCAAAAAAAATTTGGACTGATTTTTAGTCAAACTTCAGAGGACCATAACTTTTGCTCTAGTTATCAGAATCACTATTATTTTATATGCATTTCGGGTGGAATTTGATTTCCCTCCTTGGTAAAACTGGCTCTGCCGATTTGCAAACTCAAATTCTTCAGAAAATGCCATTTTCTACATTTCAGCAATATTTTTTTTGATTTTTCTTCATTTTTCGAGATTTTTGTTCTAGTAGCTTCGGTGCTTGTTTTGACTTGCAATATTTTCCCCCCACTTCTAAGACATTGAACTTGATGGGAAAAATAGCTGGAGCAGTTGGTATGGTCTGAGTTGAGAGTTTCAAAAAAAATTTGGACTGATCTTTAGTCAAACTTCAGAGGACCATAACTTTTGCTCTGGTTATCAGAATCACTATTATTTTATATGCATTTCGGGTGGAATTTGATTTCCCTCCTTGGTAAAACTGGCTCTGCCGGTTTCCAAACTCAAATTCTTCAGAAAATGCCGTTTTCTACATTTCAGCAATATTTTTTGTGATTTTTCTTCATTTTTTCGAGATTTTTGTTCTGGTAGCTACGGTGCTTGTTTTGACTTGAAATTTTTTCCCCCCACTTCTAAGACATTGAACTTGATGGGAAAAATAGCTGGAGCAGTTGGTATGGTCTGAGTTGAGAGTTTCAAAAAAATTTTGGACTGATTTTTAGTCAAACTTCAGAGGACCATAACTTTTGCTCTGGTTATCAGAATCACTATTATTTTATATGCATTTCGGGTGGAATTTGATTTCCCCCTTGGTAAAACTGGCTCTGCCGATTTGCAAACTCAAATTCTTCAGAAAATGCCATTTTCTACATTTCAGCAATATTTTTTGTGATTTTTCTTCATTTTTTCGAGATTTTTGTTCTGGTAGCTACGGTGCTTGGTTTGACTTGCAATTTTTTCCCCCGACTTCTAAGACATTGAACTTGATGGGAAAAATAGCTGGAGCAGTTGGTATGGTCTGAGTTGAGAGTTTCAAAAAAATTTTGGACTGATTTTTAGTCAAACTTCAGAGGACCATAACTTTTGCTCTGGTTATCAGAATCACTATTATTTTATATGCATTTCGGGTGAAATTTGATTTCCCACCTTGTCGGAATTGGCTTTGCTGGTTTGCAAACTCAAATTCTCTAGAAAATGCCATTTTCTACATTTCAGTAACGTTTTTTGTGATTTTTCTTCATTTTTTAAGATTTTTGTTCTGGTACCTACGGTGCTTGTTTTGACTTAAAACTTTTTACCCCGACTTCTAAGACATTGAACTTGATGGGAAAAATAGCTGGAGCAGTTGGTATGGTCTGAGTTGAGAGTTTCAAAAAAAATGTGGACTGATTTTTAGTCAAACTTCAGAGGACCATAACTTTTGCTCTAGTTATCAGAATCACTATTATTTTATATGCATTTCGGGTGGAATTTGATTTCCCTCCTTGGTAAAACTGGCTCTGCCGATTTGCAAACTCAAATTCTTCAGAAAATGCCATTTTCTACATTTCAGCAATATTTTTTTTGATTTTTCTTCATTTTTCGAGATTTTTGTTCTAGTAGCTTCGGTGCTTGTTTTGACTTGCAATATTTTCCCCCCACTTCTAAGACATTGAACTTGATGGGAAAAATAGCTGGAGCAGTTGGTATGGTCTGAGTTGAGAGTTTCAAAAAAAATTTGGACTGATCTTTAGTCAAACTTCAGAGGACCATAACTTTTGCTCTGGTTATCAGAATCACTATTATTTTATATGCATTTCGGGTGGAATTTGATTTCCCTCCTTGGTAAAACTGGCTCTGCCGGTTTGCAAACTCAAATTCTTCAGAAAATGCCGTTTTCTACATTTCAGCAATATTTTTTGTGATTTTTCTTCATTTTTTCGAGATTTTTGTTCTGGTAGCTACGGTGCTTGTTTTGACTTGAAATTTTTTCCCCCCACTTCTAAGACATTGAACATGATGGGAAAAATAGCTGGAGCAGTTGGTATGGTCTGAGTTGAGAGTTTCAAAAAAATTTTGGACTGATTTTTAGTCAAACTTCAGAGGACCATAACTTTTGCTCTGGTTATCAGAATCACTATTATTTTATATGCATTTCGGGTGGAATTTGATTTCCCTCCTTGGTAAAACTGGCTCTGCCGGTTTGCAAACTCAAATTCTTCAGAAAATGCCGTTTTCTACATTTCAGCAATATTTTTTGTGATTTTTCTTCATTTTTTCGAGATTTTTGTTCTGGTAGCTACGGTGCTTGTTTTGACTTGAAATTTTTTCCCCCCACTTCTAAGACATTGAACTTGATGGGAAAAATAGCTGGAGCAGTTGGTATGGTCTGAGTTGAGAGTTTCAAAAAAATTTTGGACTGATTTTTAGTCAAACTTCAGAGGACCATAACTTTTGCTCTGGTTATCAGAATCACTATTATTTTATATGCATTTCGGGTGGAATTTGATTTCCCCCTTGGTAAAACTGGCTCTGCCGATTTGCAAACTCAAATTCTTCAGAAAATGCCATTTTCTACATTTCAGCAATATTTTTTGTGATTTTTCTTCATTTTTTCGAGATTTTTGTTCTGGTAGCTACGGTGCTTGTTTTGACTTGAAATTTTTTCCCCCCACTTCTAAGACATTGAACTTGATGGGAAAAATAGCTGGAGCAGTTGGTATGGTCTGAGTTGAGAGTTTCAAAAAAATTTTGGACTGATTTTTAGTCAAACTTCAGAGGACCATAACTTTTGCTCTGGTTATCAGAATCACTATTATTTTATATGCATTTCGGGTGAAATTTGATTTCCCACCTTGTCGGAATTGGCTTTGCTGGTTTGCAAACTCAAATTCTCCAGAAAATGCCATTTTCTACATTTCAGTAACGTTTTTTGTGATTTTTCTTCATTTTTTAAGATTTTTGTTCTGGTACCTACGGTGCTTGTTTTGAATTAAAACTTTTTACCCCGACTTCTAAGACATTGAACTTAATGGGAAAAATAGCTGGAGCAGTTGGTATGGTCTGAGTTGAGAGTTTCAAAAAAAATTTGGACTGATTTTTAGTCAAACTTCAGAGGACCATAACTTTTGCTCTAGTTATCAGAATCACTATTATTTTATATGCATTTCGGGTGGAATTTGATTTCCCTCCTTGGTAAAACTGGCTCTGCCGATTTGCAAACTCAAATTCTTCAGAAAATGCCATTTTCTACATTTCAGCAATATTTTTTTTGATTTTTCTTCATTTTTCGAGATTTTTGTTCTAGTAGCTTCGGTGCTTGTTTTGACTTGCAATATTTTCCCCCCACTTCTAAGACATTGAACTTGATGGGAAAAATAGCTGGAGCAGTTGGTATGGTCTGAGTTGAGAGTTTCAAAAAAAATTTGGACTGATTTTTAGTCAAACTTCAGAGGACCATAACTTTTGCTCTGGTTATCAGAATCACTATTATTTTATATGCATTTCGGGTGAAATTTGATTTCCCACCTTGTCGGAATTGGCTTTGCTGGTTTGCAAACTCAAATTCTCCAGAAAATGCCATTTTCTACATTTCAGTAACGTTTTTTGTGATTTTTCTTCATTTTTTAAGATTTTTGTTCTGGTACCTACGGTGCTTGTTTTGAATTAAAACTTTTTACCCCGACTTCTAAGACATTGAACTTAATGGGAAAAATAGCTGGAGCAGTTGGTATGGTCTGAGTTGAGAGTTTCAAAAAAAATTTGGACTGATTTTTAGTCAAACTTCAGAGGACCATAACTTTTGCTCTAGTTATCAGAATCACTATTATTTTATATGCATTTCGGGTGGAATTTGATTTCCCTCCTTGGTAAAACTGGCTCTGCCGATTTGCAAACTCAAATTCTTCAGAAAATGCCATTTTCTACATTTCAGTAATATTTTTTTTGATTTTTCTTCATTTTTCGAGATTTTTGTTCTAGTAGCTTCGGTGCTTGTTTTGACTTGCAATATTTTCCCCCCACTTCTAAGACATTGAACTTGATGGGAAAAATAGCTGGAGCAGTTGGTATGGTTTGAGTTGAGAGTTTCAAAAAAAATTTGGACTGATCTTTAGTCAAACTTCAGAGGACCATAACTTTTGCTCTGGTTATCAGAATCACTATTATTTTATATGCATTTCGGGTGGAATTTGATTTCCCTCCTTGGTAAAACTGGCTCTGCCGGTTTGCAAACTCAAATTCTTCAGAAAATGCCGTTTTCTACATTTCAGCAATATTTTTTGTGATTTTTCTTCATTTTTTCGAGATTTTTGTTCTGGTAGCTACGGTGCTTGTTTTGACTTGAAATTTTTTCCCCCCACTTCTAAGACATTGAACTTGATGGGAAAAATAGCTGGAGCAGTTGGTATGGTCTGAGTTGAGAGTTTCAAAAAAATTTTGGACTGATTTTTAGTCAAACTTCAGAGGACCATAACTTTTGCTCTGGTTATCAGAATCACTATTATTTTATATGCATTTCGGGTGGAATTTGATTTCCCCCTTGGTAAAACTGGCTCTGCCGATTTGCAAACTCAAATTCTTCAGAAAATGCCATTTTCTACATTTCAGCAATATTTTTTGTGATTTTTCTTCATTTTTTTGAGATTTTTGTTCTGGTAGCTACGGTGCTTGGTTTGACTTGCAATTTTTTCCCCCGACTTCTAAGACATTGAACTTGATGGGAAAAATAGCTGGAGCAGTTGGTATGGTCTGAGTTGAGAGTTTTAAAAAAATTTTGGACTGATTTTTAGTCAAACTTCAGAGGACCATAACTTTTGCTCTGGTTATCAGAATCACTATTATTTTATATGCATTTCGGGTGAAATTTGATTTCCCACCTTGTCGGAATTGGCTTTGCTGGTTTGCAAACTCAAATTCTCCAGAAAATGCCATTTTCTACATTTCAGTAACGTTTTTTGTGATTTTTCTTCATTTTTTAAGATTTTTGTTCTGGTACCTACGGTGCTTGTTTTGACTTAAAACTTTTTACCCCGACTTCTAAGACATTGAACTTGATGGGAAAAATAGCTGGAGCAGTTGGTATGGTCTGAGTTGAGAGTTTCAAAAAAAATTTGGACTGATTTTTAGTCAAACTTCAGAGGACCATAACTTTTGCTCTAGTTATCAGAATCACTATTATTTTATATGCATTTCGGGTGGAATTTGATTTCCCTCCTTGGTAAAACTGGCTCTGCCGATTTGCAAACTCAAATTCTTCAGAAAATGCCATTTTCTACATTTCAGCAATATTTTTTTTGATTTTTCTTCATTTTTCGAGATTTTTGTTCTAGTAGCTTCGGTGCTTGTTTTGACTTGCAATATTTTCCCCCCACTTCTAAGACATTGAACTTGATGGGAAAAATAGCTGGAGCAGTTGGTATGGTCTGAGTTGAGAGTTTCAAAAAAAATTTGGACTGATTTTTAGTCAAACTTCAGAGGACCATAACTTTTGCTCTGGTTATCAGAATCACTATTATTTTATATGCATTTCGGGTGAAATTTGATTTCCCACCTTGTCGGAATTGGCTTTGCTGGTTTGCAAACTCAAATTCTCCAGAAAATGCCATTTTCTACATTTCAGTAACGTTTTTTGTGATTTTTCTTCATTTTTTAAGATTTTTGTTCTGGTACCTACGGTGCTTGTTTTGAATTAAAACTTTTTACCCCGACTTCTAAGACATTGAACTTAATGGGAAAAATAGCTGGAGCAGTTGGTATGGTCTGAGTTGAGAGTTTCAAAAAAAATTTGGACTGATTTTTAGTCAAACTTCAGAGGACCATAACTTTTGCTCTAGTTATCAGAATCACTATTATTTTATATGCATTTCGGGTGGAATTTGATTTCCCTCCTTGGTAAAACTGGCTCTGCCGATTTGCAAACTCAAATTCTTCAGAAAATGCCATTTTCTACATTTCAGCAATATTTTTTTTGATTTTTCTTCATTTTTCGAGATTTTTGTTCTAGTAGCTTCGGTGCTTGTTTTGACTTGCAATATTTTCCCCCCACTTCTAAGACATTGAACTTGATGGGAAAAATAGCTGGAGCAGTTGGTATGGTTTGAGTTGAGAGTTTCAAAAAAAATTTGGACTGATCTTTAGTCAAACTTCAGAGGACCATAACTTTTGCTCTGGTTATCAGAATCACTATTATTTTATATGCATTTCGGGTGGAATTTGATTTCCCTCCTTGGTAAAACTGGCTCTGCCGGTTTGCAAACTCAAATTCTTCAGAAAATGCCGTTTTCTACATTTCAGCAATATTTTTTGTGATTTTTCTTCATTTTTTCGAGATTTTTGTTCTGGTAGCTACGGTGCTTGTTTTGACTTGAAATTTTTTCCCCCCACTTCTAAGACATTGAACTTGATGGGAAAAATAGCTGGAGCAGTTGGTATGGTCTGAGTTGAGAGTTTCAAAAAAATTTTGGACTGATTTTTAGTCAAACTTCAGAGGACCATAACTTTTGCTCTGGTTATCAGAATCACTATTATTTTATATGCATTTCGGGTGGAATTTGATTTCCCCCTTGGTAAAACTGGCTCTGCCGATTTGCAAACTCAAATTCTTCAGAAAATGCCATTTTCTACATTTCAGCAATATTTTTTGTGATTTTTCTTCATTTTTTTGAGATTTTTGTTCTGGTAGCTACGGTGCTTGGTTTGACTTGCAATTTTTTCCCCCGACTTCTAAGACATTGAACTTGATGGGAAAAATAGCTGGAGCAGTTGGTATGGTCTGAGTTGAGAGTTTTAAAAAAATTTTGGACTGATTTTTAGTCAAACTTCAGAGGACCATAACTTTTGCTCTGGTTATCAGAATCACTATTATTTTATATGCATTTCGGGTGAAATTTGATTTCCCACCTTGTCGGAATTGGCTTTGCTGGTTTGCAAACTCAAATTCTCCAGAAAATGCCATTTTCTACATTTCAGTAACGTTTTTTGTGATTTTTCTTCATTTTTTAAGATTTTTGTTCTGGTACCTACGGTGCTTGTTTTGACTTAAAACTTTTTACCCCGACTTCTAAGACATTGAACTTGATGGGAAAAATAGCTGGAGCAGTTGGTATGGTCTGAGTTGAGAGTTTCAAAAAAAATTTGGACTGATTTTTAGTCAAACTTCAGAGGACCATAACTTTTGCTCTAGTTATCAGAATCACTATTATTTTATATGCATTTCGGGTGGAATTTGATTTCCCTCCTTGGTAAAACTGGCTCTGCCGATTTGCAAACTCAAATTCTTCAGAAAATGCCATTTTCTACATTTCAGCAATATTTTTTTTGATTTTTCTTCATTTTTCGAGATTTTTGTTCTAGTAGCTTCGGTGCTTGATTTGACTTGCAATATTTTCCCCCCACTTCTAAGACATTGAACTTGATGGGAAAAATAGCTGGAGCAGTTGGTATGGTCTGAGTTGAGAGTTTCAAAAAAAATTTGGACTGATCTTTAGTCAAACTTCAGAGGACCATAACTTTTGCTCTGGTTATCAGAATCACTATTATTTTATATGCATTTCGGGTGGAATTTGATTTCCCTCCTTGGTAAAACTGGCTCTGCCGGTTTGCAAACTCAAATTCTTCAGAAAATGCCGTTTTCTACATTTCAGCAATATTTTTTGTGATTTTTCTTCATTTTTTCGAGATTTTTGTTCTGGTAGCTACGGTGCTTGTTTTGACTTGAAATTTTTTCCCCCCACTTCTAAGACATTGAACTTGATGGGAAAAATAGCTGGAGCAGTTGGTATGGTCTGAGTTGAGAGTTTCAAAAAAATTTTGGACTGATTTTTAGTCAAACTTCAGAGGACCATAACTTTTGCTCTGGTTATCAGAATCACTATTATTTTATATGCATTTCGGGTGGAATTTGATTTCCCTCCTTGGTAAAACTGGCTCTGCCGGTTTGCAAACTCAAATTCTTCAGAAAATGCCGTTTTCTACATTTCAGCAATATTTTTTGTGATTTTTCTTCATTTTTTCGAGATTTTTGTTCTGGTAGCTACGGTGCTTGTTTTGACTTGAAATTTTTTCCCCCCACTTCTAAGACATTGAACTTGATGGGAAAAATAGCTGGAGCAGTTGGTATGGTCTGAGTTGAGAGTTTCAAAAAAATTTTGGACTGATTTTTAGTCAAACTTCAGAGGACCATAACTTTTGCTCTGGTTATCAGAATCACTATTATTTTATATGCATTTCGGGTGGAATTTGATTTCCCCCTTGGTAAAACTGGCTCTGCCGATTTGCAAACTCAAATTCTTCAGAAAATGCCATTTTCTACATTTCAGCAATATTTTTTGTGATTTTTCTTCATTTTTTCGAGATTTTTGTTCTGGTAGCTACGGTGCTTGGTTTGACTTGCAATTTTTTCCCCCGACTTCTAAGACATTGAACTTGATGGGAAAAATAGCTGGAGCAGTTGGTATGGTCTGAGTTGAGAGTTTCAAAAAAATTTTGGACTGATTTTTAGTCAAACTTCAGAGGACCATAACTTTTGCTCTGGTTATCAGAATCACTATTATTTTATATGCATTTCGGGTGAAATTTGATTTCCCACCTTGTCGGAATTGGCTTTGCTGGTTTGCAAACTCAAATTCTCCAGAAAATGCCATTTTCTACATTTCAGTAACGTTTTTTGTGATTTTTCTTCATTTTTTAAGATTTTTGTTCTGGTACCTACGGTGCTTGTTTTGACTTAAAACTTTTTACCCCGACTTCTAAGACATTGAACTTGATGGTAAAAATAGCTGGAGCAGTTGGTATGGTCTGAGTTGAGAGTTTCAAAAAAAATTTGGACTGATTTTTAGTCAAACTTCAGAGGACCATAACTTTTGCTCTAGTTATCAGAATCACTATTATTTTATATGCATTTCGGGTGGAATTTGATTTCCCTCCTTGGTAAAACTGGCTCTGCCGATTTGCAAACTCAAATTCTTCAGAAAATGCCATTTTCTACATTTCAGCAATATTTTTTTTCATTTTTCTTCATTTTTCGAGATTTTTGTTCTAGTAGCTTCGGTGCTTGTTTTGACTTGCAATATTTTCCCCCCACTTCTAAGACATTGAACTTGATGGGAAAAATAGCTGGAGCAGTTGGTATGGTTTGAGTTGAGAGTTTAAAAAAAAATTTGGACTGATCTTTAGTCAAACTTCAGAGGACCATAACTTTTGCTCTAGTTATCAGAATCACTATTATTTTATATGCATTTCGGGTGGAATTTGATTTCCCTCCTTGGTAAAACTGGCTCTGCCGGTTTGCAAACTCAAATTCTTCAGAAAATGCCGTTTTCTACATTTCAGCAATATTTTTTGTGCTTTTTCTTCATTTTTTCGAGATTTTTGTTCTGGTAGCTACGGTGCTTGTTTTGACTTGAAATTTTTTCCCCCCACTTCTAAGACATTGAACTTGATGGGAAAAATAGCTGGAGCAGTTGGTATGGTCTGAGTTGAGAGTTTCAAAAAAATTTTGGACTGATTTTTAGTCAAACTTCAGAGGACCATAACTTTTGCTCTGGTTATCAGAATCACTATTATTTTATATGCATTTCGGGTGGAATTTGATTTCCCCCTTGGTAAAACTGGCTCTGCCGATTTGCAAACTCAAATTCTTCAGAAAATGCCATTTTCTACATTTCAGCAATATTTTTTGTGATTTTTCTTCATTTTTTCGAGATTTTTGTTCTGGTAGCTACGGTCCTTGGTTTGACTTGCAATTTTTTCCCCCGACTTCTAAGACATTGAACTTGATGGGAAAAATAGCTGGAGCAGTTGGTATGGTCTGAGTTGAGAGTTTCAAAAAAATTTTGGACTGATTTTTAGTCAAACTTCAGAGGACCATAACTTTTGCTCTGGTTATCAGAATCACTATTATTTTATATGCATTTCGGGTGAAATTTGATTTCCCACCTGTCGGAATTGGCTTTGCTGGTTTGCAAACTCAAATTCTCCAGAAAATGCCATTTTCTACATTTCAGTAACGTTTTTTGTGATTTTTCTTCATTTTTTAAGATTTTTGTTCTGGTACCTACGGTGCTTGTTTTGACTTAAAACTTTTTACCCCGACTTCTAAGACATTGAACTTGATGGGAAAAATAGCTGGAGCAGTTGGTATGGTCTGAGTTGAGAGTTTCAAAAAAATTTTGGACTGATTTTTAGTCAAACTTCAGAGGACCATAACTTTTGCTCTGGTTATCAGAATCACTATTATTTTATATGCATTTCGGGTGGAATTTGATTTCCCCCTTGGTAAAACTGGCTCTGCCGATTTGCAAACTCAAATTCTTCAGAAAATGCCATTTTCTACATTTCAGCAATATTTTTTGTGATTTTTCTTCATTTTTCGAGATTTTTGTTCTCGTAGCTTCGGTGCTTGTTTTGACTTGCAATATTTTCCACCCACTTCTAAGACATTGAACTTGATGGGAAAAATAGCTGGAGCAGTTGGTATGGTCTGAGTTGAGAGTTTCAAAAAAAATTTGGACTGATTTTTAGTCAAACTTCAGAGGACCATAACTTTTGCTCTAGTTATCAGAATCACTATTATTTTATATGCATTTCGGGTGGAATTTGATTTCCCTCCTTCGTAAAACTGGCTCTGCTGATTTGCAACCTCAAATTCTTCAGAAAATGCCATTTTCTACATTTCAGCAATATTTTTTGTGATTTTTCTTCATTTTTCGAGATTTTTGTTCTAGTAGCTTCGGTGCTTGTTTTGACTTGCAATATTTTCCCCCCACTTCTAAGACATTGAACTTGATGGGAAAAATAGCTGGAGCAGTTGGTATGGTCTGAGTTGAGAGTTTCAAAAAAATTTTGAACTGATTTTTAGTCAAACTTCAAAGGACCATAACTTTTGCTCTGGTTATCAGAATCACTATTATTTTATATGCATTTCGGGTGGAATTTGATTTCCCTCCTTGGTAAAACTGGCTCTGCCGATTTGCAAACTCAAATTCTTCAGAAAATGCCATTTTCTACATTTCAGCAATATTTTTTGTGATTTTTCTTCATTTTTCGAGATTTTTGTTCTAGTAGCTACGGTGCTTGTTTTGACTTGCAATATTTTCCCCCCACTTCTAAGACATTGAACTTGATGGGAAAAATAGCTGGAGCAGTTGGTATGGTCTGAGTTGAGAGTTTCAAAAAAATTTTGGACTGATTTTTAGTCAAACTTCAGAGGACCATAACTTTTGCTCTGGTTATCAGAATCACTATTCTTTTATATGCATTTCGGGTGGAATTTGATTTCCCCCTTGGTAAAACTGGCTCTGCCGATTTGCAAACTCAAATTCTTCAGAAAATGCCATTTTCTACATTTCAGCAATATTTTTTGTGATTTTTCTTCATTTTTTCGAGATTTTTGTTCTGGTAGCTACGGTGCTTGGTTTGACTTGCAATTTTTTCCCCCGACTTCTAAGACATTGAACTTGATGGGAAAAATAGCTGGAGCAGTTGGTATGGTCTGAGTTGAGAGTTTCAAAAAAATTTTGGACTGATTTTTAGTCAAACTTCAGAGGACCATAACTTTTGCTCTGGTTATCAGAATCACTATTATTTTATATGCATTTCGGGTGAAATTTGATTTCCCACCTTGTCGGAATTGGCTTTGCTGGTTTGCAAACTCAAATTCTCCAGAAAATGCCATTTTCTACATTTCAGTAACGTTTTTTGTGATTTTTCTTCATTTTTTAAGATTTTTGTTCTGGTACCTACGGTGCTTGTTTTGACTTAAAACTTTTTACCCCGACTTCTAAGACATTGAACTTGATGGTAAAAATAGCTGGAGCAGTTGGTATGGTCTGAGTTGAGAGTTTCAAAAAAAATTTGGACTGATTTTTAGTCAAACTTCAGAGGACCATAACTTTTGCTCTAGTTATCAGAATCACTATTATTTTATATGCATTTCGGGTGGAATTTGATTTCCCTCCTTGGTAAAACTGGCTCTGCCGATTTGCAAACTCAAATTCTTCAGAAAATGCCATTTTCTACATTTCAGCAATATTTTTTTTCATTTTTCTTCATTTTTCGAGATTTTTGTTCTAGTAGCTTCGGTGCTTGTTTTGACTTGCAATATTTTCCCCCCACTTCTAAGACATTGAACTTGATGGGAAAAATAGCTGGAGCAGTTGGTATGGTTTGAGTTGAGAGTTTAAAAAAAAATTTGGACTGATCTTTAGTCAAACTTCAGAGGACCATAACTTTTGCTCTAGTTATCAGAATCACTATTATTTTATATGCATTTCGGGTGGAATTTGATTTCCCTCCTTGGTAAAACTGGCTCTGCCGGTTTGCAAACTCAAATTCTTCAGAAAATGCCGTTTTCTACATTTCAGCAATATTTTTTGTGCTTTTTCTTCATTTTTTCGAGATTTTTGTTCTGGTAGCTACGGTGCTTGTTTTGACTTGAAATTTTTTCCCCCCACTTCTAAGACATTGAACTTGATGGGAAAAATAGCTGGAGCAGTTGGTATGGTCTGAGTTGAGAGTTTCAAAAAAATTTTGGACTGATTTTTAGTCAAACTTCAGAGGACCATAACTTTTGCTCTGGTTATCAGAATCACTATTATTTTATATGCATTTCGGGTGGAATTTGATTTCCCCCTTGGTAAAACTGGCTCTGCCGATTTGCAAACTCAAATTCTTCAGAAAATGCCATTTTCTACATTTCAGCAATATTTTTTGTGATTTTTCTTCATTTTTTCGAGATTTTTGTTCTGGTAGCTACGGTCCTTGGTTTGACTTGCAATTTTTTCCCCCGACTTCTAAGACATTGAACTTGATGGGAAAAATAGCTGGAGCAGTTGGTATGGTCTGAGTTGAGAGTTTCAAAAAAATTTTGGACTGATTTTTAGTCAAACTTCAGAGGACCATAACTTTTGCTCTGGTTATCAGAATCACTATTATTTTATATGCATTTCGGGTGAAATTTGATTTCCCACCTGTCGGAATTGGCTTTGCTGGTTTGCAAACTCAAATTCTCCAGAAAATGCCATTTTCTACATTTCAGTAACGTTTTTTGTGATTTTTCTTCATTTTTTAAGATTTTTGTTCTGGTACCTACGGTGCTTGTTTTGACTTAAAACTTTTTACCCCGACTTCTAAGACATTGAACTTGATGGGAAAAATAGCTGGAGCAGTTGGTATGGTCTGAGTTGAGAGTTTCAAAAAAATTTTGGACTGATTTTTAGTCAAACTTCAGAGGACCATAACTTTTGCTCTGGTTATCAGAATCACTATTATTTTATATGCATTTCGGGTGGAATTTGATTTCCCCCTTGGTAAAACTGGCTCTGCCGATTTGCAAACTCAAATTCTTCAGAAAATGCCATTTTCTACATTTCAGCAATATTTTTTGTGATTTTTCTTCATTTTTCGAGATTTTTGTTCTCGTAGCTTCGGTGCTTGTTTTGACTTGCAATATTTTCCACCCACTTCTAAGACATTGAACTTGATGGGAAAAATAGCTGGAGCAGTTGGTATGGTCTGAGTTGAGAGTTTCAAAAAAAATTTGGACTGATTTTTAGTCAAACTTCAGAGGACCATAACTTTTGCTCTAGTTATCAGAATCACTATTATTTTATATGCATTTCGGGTGGAATTTGATTTCCCTCCTTCGTAAAACTGGCTCTGCTGATTTGCAACCTCAAATTCTTCAGAAAATGCCATTTTCTACATTTCAGCAATATTTTTTGTGATTTTTCTTCATTTTTCGAGATTTTTGTTCTAGTAGCTTCGGTGCTTGTTTTGACTTGCAATATTTTCCCCCCACTTCTAAGACATTGAACTTGATGGGAAAAATAGCTGGAGCAGTTGGTATGGTCTGAGTTGAGAGTTTCAAAAAAATTTTGAACTGATTTTTAGTCAAACTTCAAAGGACCATAACTTTTGCTCTGGTTATCAGAATCACTATTATTTTATATGCATTTCGGGTGGAATTTGATTTCCCTCCTTGGTAAAACTGGCTCTGCCGATTTGCAAACTCAAATTCTTCAGAAAATGCCATTTTCTACATTTCAGCAATATTTTTTGTGATTTTTCTTCATTTTTCGAGATTTTTGTTCTAGTAGCTACGGTGCTTGTTTTGACTTGCAATATTTTCCCCCCACTTCTAAGACATTGAACTTGATGGGAAAAATAGCTGGAGCAGTTGGTATGGTCTGAGTTGAGAGTTTCAAAAAAATTTTGGACTGATTTTTAGTCAAACTTCAGAGGACCATAACTTTTGCTCTGGTTATCAGAATCACTATTATTTTATATGCATTTCGGGTGGAATTTGATTTCCCTCCTTGGTAAAACTGGCTCTGCCGATTTGCAAACTCAAATTCTTCAGAAAATGCCATTTTCTACATTTCAGCAATATTTTTTTTGATTTTTCTTCATTTTTCGAGATTTTTGTTCTAGTAGCTTCGGTGCTTGTTTTGACTTGCAATATTTTCCCCCCACTTCTAAGACATTGAACTTGATGGGAAAAATAGCTGGAGCAGTTGGTATGGTCTGAGTTGAGAGTTTCAAAAAAAATTTGGACTGATCTTTAGTCAAACTTCAGAGGACCATAACTTTTGCTCTGGTTATCAGAATCACTATTATTTTATATGCATTTCGGGTGGAATTTGATTTCCCTCCTTGGTAAAACTGGCTCTGCCGGTTTGCAAACTCAAATTCTTCAGAAAATGCCGTTTTCTACATTTCAGCAATATTTTTTGTGATTTTTCTTCATTTTTTCGAGATTTTTGTTCTGGTAGCTACGGTGCTTGTTTTGACTTGAAATTTTTTCCCCCCACTTCTAAGACATTGAACTTGATGGGAAAAATAGCTGGAGCAGTTGGTATGGTCTGAGTTGAGAGTTTCAAAAAAATTTTGGACTGATTTTTAGTCAAACTTCAGAGGACCATAACTTTTGCTCTGGTTATCAGAATCACTATTATTTTATATGCATTTCGGGTGGAATTTGATTTCCCTCCTTGGTAAAACTGGCTCTGCCGGTTTGCAAACTCAAATTCTTCAGAAAATGGCGTTTTCTACATTTCAGCAATATTTTTTGTGATTTTTCTTAATTTTTTCGAGATTTTTGTTCTGGTAGCTACGGTGCTTGTTTTGACTTGAAATTTTTTCCCCCCACTTCTAAGACATTGAACTTGATGGGAAAAATAGCTGGAGCAGTTGGTATGGTCTGAGTTGAGAGTTTCAAAAAAATTTTGGACTGATTTTTAGTCAAACTTCAGAGGACCATAACTTTTGCTCTGGTTATCAGAATCACTATTATTTTATATGCATTTCGGGTGGAATTTGATTTCCCCCTTGGTAAAACTGGCTCTGCCGATTTGCAAACTCAAATTCTTCAGAAAATGCTATTTTCTACATTTCAGCAATATTTTTTGTGATTTTTCTTCATTTTTTCGAGATTTTTGTTCTGGTAGCTACGGTGCTTGGTTTGACTTGCAATTTTTTCCCCCGACTTCTAAGACATTGAACTTGATGGGAAAAATAGCTGGAGCAGTTGGTATGGTCTGAGTTGAGAGTTTCAAAAAAATTTTGGACTGATTTTTAGTCAAACTTCAGAGGACCATAACTTTTGCTCTGGTTATCAGAATCACTATTATTTTATATGCATTTCGGGTGAAATTTGATTTCCCACCTTGTCGGAATTGGCTTTGCTGGTTTGCAAACTCAAATTCTCCAGAAAATGCCATTTTCTACATTTCAGTAACGTTTTTTGTGATTTTTCTTCATTTTTTAAGATTTTTGTTCTGGTACCTACGGTGCTTGTTTTGACTTAAAACTTTTTACCCCGACTTCTAAGACATTGAACTTGATGGTAAAAATAGCTGGAGCAGTTGGTATGGTCTGAGTTGAGAGTTTCAAAAAAAATTTGGACTGATTTTTAGTCAAACTTCAGAGGACCATAACTTTTGCTCTAGTTATCAGAATCACTATTATTTTATATGCATTTCGGGTGGAATTTGATTTCCCTCCTTGGTAAAACTGGCTCTGCCGATTTGCAAACTCAAATTCTTCAGAAAATGCCATTTTCTACATTTCAGCAATATTTTTTTTGATTTTTCTTCATTTTTCGAGATTTTTGTTCTAGTAGCTTCGGTGCTTGTTTTGACTTGCAATATTTTCCCCCCACTTCTAAGACATTGAACTTGATGGGAAAAATAGCTGGAGCAGTTGGTATGGTCTGAGTTGAGAGTTTAAAAAAAAATTTGGACTGATCTTTAGTCAAACTTCAGAGGACCATAACTTTTGCTCTAGTTATCAGAATCACTATTATTTTATATGCATTTCGGGTGGAATTTGATTTCCCTCCTTGGTAAAACTGGCTCTGCCGGTTTGCAAACTCAAATTCTTCAGAAAATGCCGTTTTCTACATTTCAGCAATATTTTTTGTGATTTTTCTTCATTTTTTCGAGATTTTTGTTCTGGTAGCTACGGTGCTTGTTTTGACTTGAAATTTTTTCCCCCCACTTCTAAGACATTGAACTTGATGGGAAAAATAGCTGGAGCAGTTGGTATGGTCTGAGTTGAGAGTTTCAAAAAAATTTTGGACTGATTTTTAGTCAAACTTCAGAGGACCATAACTTTTGCTCTGGTTATCAGAATCACTATTATTTTATATGCATTTCGGGTGGAATTTGATTTCCCTCCTTGGTAAAACTGGCTCTGCCGATTTGCAAACTCAAATTCTTCAGAAAATGCCATTTTCTACATTTCAGCAATATTTTTTTTGATTTTTCTTCATTTTTCGAGATTTTTGTTCTAGTAGCTTCGGTGCTTGTTTTGACTTGCAATATTTTCCCCCCACTTCTAAGACATTGAACTTGATGGGAAAAATAGCTGGAGCAGTTGGTATGGTCTGAGTTGAGAGTTTCAAAAAAAATTTGGACTGATCTTTAGTCAAACTTCAGAGGACCATAACTTTTGCTCTGGTTATCAGAATCACTATTATTTTATATGCATTTCGGGTGGAATTTGATTTCCCTCCTTGGTAAAACTGGCTCTGCCGGTTTGCAAACTCAAATTCTTCAGAAAATGCCGTTTTCTACATTTCAGCAATATTTTTTGTGATTTTTCTTCATTTTTTCGAGATTTTTGTTCTGGTAGCTACGGTGCTTGTTTTGACTTGAAATTTTTTCCCCCCACTTCTAAGACATTGAACTTGATGGGAAAAATAGCTGGAGCAGTTGGTATGGTCTGAGTTGAGAGTTTCAAAAAAATTTTGGACTGATTTTTAGTCAAACTTCAGAGGACCATAACTTTTGCTCTGGTTATCAGAATCACTATTATTTTATATGCATTTCGGGTGGAATTTGATTTCCCTCCTTGGTAAAACTGGCTCTGCCGGTTTGCAAACTCAAATTCTTCAGAAAATGGCGTTTTCTACATTTCAGCAATATTTTTTGTGATTTTTCTTAATTTTTTCGAGATTTTTGTTCTGGTAGCTACGGTGCTTGTTTTGACTTGAAATTTTTTCCCCCCACTTCTAAGACATTGAACTTGATGGGAAAAATAGCTGGAGCAGTTGGTATGGTCTGAGTTGAGAGTTTCAAAAAAATTTTGGACTGATTTTTAGTCAAACTTCAGAGGACCATAACTTTTGCTCTGGTTATCAGAATCACTATTATTTTATATGCATTTCGGGTGGAATTTGATTTCCCCCTTGGTAAAACTGGCTCTGCCGATTTGCAAACTCAAATTCTTCAGAAAATGCCATTTTCTACATTTCAGCAATATTTTTTGTGATTTTTCTTCATTTTTTCGAGATTTTTGTTCTGGTAGCTACGGTGCTTGGTTTGACTTGCAATTTTTTCCCCCGACTTCTAAGACATTGAACTTGATGGGAAAAATAGCTGGAGCAGTTGGTATGGTCTGAGTTGAGAGTTTCAAAAAAATTTTGGACTGATTTTTAGTCAAACTTCAGAGGACCATAACTTTTGCTCTGGTTATCAGAATCACTATTATTTTATATGCATTTCGGGTGAAATTTGATTTCCCACCTTGTCGGAATTGGCTTTGCTGGTTTGCAAACTCAAATTCTCCAGAAAATGCCATTTTCTACATTTCAGTAACGTTTTTTGTGATTTTTCTTCATTTTTTAAGATTTTTGTTCTGGTACCTACGGTGCTTGTTTTGACTTAAAACTTTTTACCCCGACTTCTAAGACATTGAACTTGATGGTAAAAATAGCTGGAGCAGTTGGTATGGTCTGAGTTGAGAGTTTCAAAAAAAATTTGGACTGATTTTTAGTCAAACTTCAGAGGACCATAACTTTTGCTCTAGTTATCAGAATCACTATTATTTTATATGCATTTCGGGTGGAATTTGATTTCCCTCCTTGGTAAAACTGGCTCTGCCGATTTGCAAACTCAAATTCTTCAGAAAATGCCATTTTCTACATTTCAGCAATATTTTTTTTGATTTTTCTTCATTTTTCGAGATTTTTGTTCTAGTAGCTTCGGTGCTTGTTTTGACTTGCAATATTTTCCCCCCACTTCTAAGACATTGAACTTGATGGGAAAAATAGCTGGAGCAGTTGGTATGGTCTGAGTTGAGAGTTTAAAAAAAAATTTGGACTGATCTTTAGTCAAACTTCAGAGGACCATAACTTTTGCTCTAGTTATCAGAATCACTATTATTTTATATGCATTTCGGGTGGAATTTGATTTCCCTCCTTGGTAAAACTGGCTCTGCCGGTTTGCAAACTCAAATTCTTCAGAAAATGCCGTTTTCTACATTTCAGCAATATTTTTTGTGATTTTTCTTCATTTTTTCGAGATTTTTGTTCTGGTAGCTACGGTGCTTGTTTTGACTTGAAATTTTTTCCCCCCACTTCTAAGACATTGAACTTGATGGGAAAAATAGCTGGAGCAGTTGGTATGGTCTGAGTTGAGAGTTTCAAAAAAATTTTGGACTGATTTTTAGTCAAACTTCAGAGGACCATAACTTTTGCTCTGGTTATCAGAATCACTATTATTTTATATGCATTTCGGGTGGAATTTGATTTCCCCCTTGGTAAAACTGGCTCTGCCGATTTGCAAACTCAAATTCTTCAGAAAATGCCATTTTCTACATTTCAGCAATATTTTTTGTGATTTTTCTTCATTTTTTCGAGATTTTTGTTCTGGTAGCTACGGTCCTTGGTTTGACTTGCAATTTTTTCCCCCGACTTCTAAGACATTGAACTTGATGGGAAAAATAGCTGGAGCAGTTGGTATGGTCTGAGTTGAGAGTTTCAAAAAAATTTTGGACTGATTTTTAGTCAAACTTCAGAGGACCATAACTTTTGCTCTGGTTATCAGAATCACTATTATTTTATATGCATTTCGGGTGAAATTTGATTTCCCACCTGTCGGAATTGGCTTTGCTGGTTTGCAAACTCAAATTCTCCAGAAAATGCCATTTTCTACATTTCAGTAACGTTTTTTGTGATTTTTCTTCATTTTTTAAGATTTTTGTTCTGGTACCTACGGTGCTTGTTTTGACTTAAAACTTTTTACCCCGACTTCTAAGACATTGAACTTGATGGGAAAAATAGCTGGAGCAGTTGGTATGGTCTGAGTTGAGAGTTTCAAAAAAATTTTGGACTGATTTTTAGTCAAACTTCAGAGGACCATAACTTTTGCTCTAGTTATCAGAATCACTATTATTTTATATGCATTTCGGGTGGAATTTGATTTCCCCCTTGGTAAAACTGGCTCTGCCGATTTGCAAACTCAAATTCTTCAGAAAATGCCATTTTCTACATTTCAGCAATATTTTTTGTGATTTTTCTTCATTTTTCGAGATTTTTGTTCTCGTAGCTTCGGTGCTTGTTTTGACTTGCAATATTTTCCACCCACTTCTAAGACATTGAACTTGATGGGAAAAATAGCTGGAGCAGTTGGTATGGTCTGAGTTGAGAGTTTCAAAAAAAATTTGGACTGATTTTTAGTCAAACTTCAGAGGACCATAACTTTTGCTCTAGTTATCAGAATCACTATTATTTTATATGCATTTCGGGTGGAATTTGATTTCCCTCCTTCGTAAAACTGGCTCTGCTGATTTGCAACCTCAAATTCTTCAGAAAATGCCATTTTCTACATTTCAGCAATATTTTTTGTGATTTTTCTTCATTTTTCGAGATTTTTGTTCTAGTAGCTTCGGTGCTTGTTTTGACTTGCAATATTTTCCCCCCACTTCTAAGACATTGAACTTGATGGGAAAAATAGCTGGAGCAGTTGGTATGGTCTGAGTTGAGAGTTTCAAAAAAATTTTGAACTGATTTTTAGTCAAACTTCAAAGGACCATAACTTTTGCTCTGGTTATCAGAATCACTATTATTTTATATGCATTTCGGGTGGAATTTGATTTCCCTCCTTGGTAAAACTGGCTCTGCCGATTTGCAAACTCAAATTCTTCAGAAAATGCCATTTTCTACATTTCAGCAATATTTTTTGTGATTTTTCTTCATTTTTCGAGATTTTTGTTCTAGTAGCTACGGTGCTTGTTTTGACTTGCAATATTTTCCCCCCACTTCTAAGACATTGAACTTGATGGGAAAAATAGCTGGAGCAGTTGGTATGGTCTGAGTTGAGAGTTTCAAAAAAATTTTGGACTGATTTTTAGTCAAACTTCAGAGGACCATAACTTTTGCTCTGGTTATCAGAATCACTATTATTTTATATGCATTTCGGGTGGAATTTGATTTCCCTCCTTGGTAAAACTGGCTCTGCCGGTTTGCAAACTCAAATTCTTCAGAAAATGCCGTTTTCTACATTTCAGCAATATTTTTTGTGATTTTTCTTCATTTTTTCGAGATTTTTGTTCTGGTAGCTACGGTGCTTGTTTCAACTTGAAATTTTTTCCCCCCACTTCTAAGACATTGAACTTGATGGGAAAAATAGCTGGAGCAGTTGGTATGGTCTGAGTTGAGAGTTTCAAAAAAATTTTGGACTGATTTTTAGTCAAACTTCAGAGGACCATAACTTTTGCTCTGGTTATCAGAATCACTATTATTTTATATGCATTTCGGGTGGAATTTGATTTCCCTCCTTGGTAAAACTGGCTCTGCCGATTTGCAAACTCAAATTCTTCAGAAAATGCCATTTTCTACATTTCAGCAATATTTTTTGTGATTTTTCTTCATTTTTCGAGATTTTTGTTCTCGTAGCTACGGTGCTTGTTTTGACTTGCAATATTTTCCCCCCACTTCTAAGACATTGAACTTGATGGGAAAAATAGCTGGAGCAGTTGGTATGGTCTGAGTTGAGAGTTTCAAAAAAATTTTGGACTGATTTTTAGTCAAACTTCAGAGGACCATAACTTTTGCTCTGGTTATCAGAATCACTATTATTTTATATGCATTTTGGGTGGAATTTGATTTCCCCCTTGGTAAAACTGGCTCTGCCGATTTGCAAACTCAAATTCTTCAGAAAATGCCATTTTCTACATTTCAGCAATATTTTTTGTGATTTTTCTTCATTTTTCGAGATTTTTGTTCTCGTAGCTACGGTGCTTGTTTTGACTTGCAATATTTTCCCCCCACTTCTAAGACATTGAACTTGATGGGAAAAATAGCTGGAGCAGTTGGTATGGTCTGAGTTGAGAGTTTCAAAAAAATTTTGGACTGATTTTTAGTCAAACTTCAGAGGACCATAACTTTTGCTCTGGTTATCAGAATCACTATTATTTTATATGCATTTTGGGTGGAATTTGATTTCCCCCTTGGTAAAACTGGCTCTGCCGATTTGCAAACTCAAATTCTTCAGAAAATGCCTTTTTCTACATTTCAGCAATATTTTTTGTGATTTTTCTTCATTTTTTCGAGATTTTTGTTCTGGTAGCTACGGTGCTTGGTTTGACTTGCAATTTTTTCCCCCGACTTCTAAGACATTGAACTTGATGGGAAAAATAGTTGGAGCAGTTGGTATGGTCTGAGTTGAGAGTTTCAAAAAAATTTTGGACTGATTTTTAGTCAAACTTCAGAGGACCATAACTTTTGCTCTGGTTATCAGAATCACTATTATTTTATATGCATTTCGGGTGAAATTTGATTTCCCACCTTGTCGGAATTGGCTTTGCTGGTTTGCAAACTCAAATTCTCCAGAAAATGCCATTTTCTACATTTCAGTAACGTTTTTTGTGATTTTTCTTCATTTTTTAAGATTTTTGTTCTGGTACCTACGGTGCTTGTTTTGAATTAAAACTTTTTACCCCGACTTCTAAGACATTGAACTTGATGGGAAAAATAGCTGGAGCAGTTGGTATGGTCTGAGTTGAGAGTTTCAAAAAAAATTTGGACTGATTTTTAGTCAAACTTCAGAGGACCATAACTTTTGCTCTAGTTATCAGAATCACTATTATTTTATATGCATTTCGGGTGGAATTTGATTTCCCTCCTTGGTAAAACTGGCTCTGCCGATTTGCAAACTCAAATTCTTCAGAAAATGCCATTTTCTACATTTCAGCAATATTTTTTTTGATTTTTCTTCATTTTTCGAGATTTTTGTTCTAGTAGCTTCGGTGCTTGTTTTGACTTGCAATATTTTCCCCCCACTTCTAAGACATTGAACTTGATGGGAAAAATAGCTGGAGCAGTTGGTATGGTCTGAGTTGAGAGTTTCAAAAAAAATTTGGACTGATCTTTAGTCAAACTTCAGAGGACCATAACTTTTGCTCTGGTTATCAGAATCACTATTATTTTATATGCATTTCGGGTGGAATTTGATTTCCCTCCTTGGTAAAACTGGCTCTGCCGGTTTGCAAACTCAAATTCTTCAGAAAATGCCGTTTTCTACATTTCAGCAATATTTTTTGTGATTTTTCTTCATTTTTTCGAGATTTTTGTTCTGGTAGCTACGGTGCTTGTTTTGACTTGAAATTTTTTCCCCCCACTTCTAAGACATTGAACTTGATGGGAAAAATAGCTGGAGCAGTTGGTATGGTCTGAGTTGAGAGTTTCAAAAAAATTTTGGACTGATTTTTAGTCAAACTTCAGAGGACCATAACTTTTGCTCTGGTTATCAGAATCACTATTATTTTATATGCATTTCGGGTGGAATTTGATTTCCCCCTTGGTAAAACTGGCTCTGCCGATTTGCAAACTCAAATTCTTCAGAAAATGCCATTTTCTACATTTCAGCAATATTTTTTGTGATTTTTCTTCATTTTTTCGAGATTTTTGTTCTGGTAGCTACGGTGCTTGGTTTGACTTGCAATTTTTTCCCCCGACTTCTAAGACATTGAACTTGATGGGAAAAATAGCTGGAGCAGTTGGTATGGTCTGAGTTGAGAGTTTCAAAAAAATTTTGGACTGATTTTTAGTCAAACTTCAGAGGACCATAACTTTTGCTCTGGTTATCAGAATCACTATTATTTTATATGCATTTCGGGTGAAATTTGATTTCCCACCTTGTCGGAGTTGGCTTTGCTGGTTTGCAAACTCAAATTCTCCAGAAAATGCCATTTTCTACATTTCAGTAACGTTTTTTGTGATTTTTCTTCATTTTTTAAGATTTTTGTTCTGGTACCTACGGTGCTTGTTTTGACTTAAAACTTTTTACCCCGACTTCTAAGACATTGAACTTGATGGTAAAAATAGCTGGAGCAGTTGGTATGGTCTGAGTTGAGAGTTTCAAAAAAAATTTGGACTGATTTTTAGTCAAACTTCAGAGGACCATAACTTTTGCTCTAGTTATTAGAATCACTATTATTTTATATGCATTTCGGGTGGAATTTGATTTCCCTCCTTGGTAAAACTGGCTCTGCCGATTTGCAAACTCAAATTCTTCAGAAAATGCCATTTTCTACATTTCAGCAATATTTTTTTTCATTTTTCTTCATTTTTCGAGATTTTTGTTCTAGTAGCTTCGGTGCTTGTTTTGACTTGCAATATTTTCCCCCCACTTCTAAGACATTGAACTTGATGGGAAAAATAGCTGGAGCAGTTGGTATGGTCTGAGTTGAGAGTTTAAAAAAAAATTTGGACTGATCTTTAGTCAAACTTCAGAGGACCATAACTTTTGCTCTAGTTATCAGAATCACTATTATTTTATATGCATTTCGGGTGGAATTTGATTTCCCTCCTTGGTAAAACTGGCTCTGCCGGTTTGCAAACTCAAATTCTTCAGAAAATGCCGTTTTCTACATTTCAGCAATATTTTTTGTGATTTTTCTTCATTTTTTCGAGATTTTTGTTCTGGTAGCTACGGTGCTTGTTTTGACTTGAAATTTTTTCCCCCCACTTCTAAGACATTGAACTTGATGGGAAAAATAGCTGGAGCAGTTGGTATGGTCTGAGTTGAGAGTTTCAAAAAAATTTTGGACTGATTTTTAGTCAAACTTCAGAGGACCATAACTTTTGCTCTGGTTATCAGAATCACTATTATTTTATATGCATTTCGGGTGGAATTTGATTTCCCCCTTGGTAAAACTGGCTCTGCCGATTTGCAAACTCAAATTCTTCAGAAAATGCCATTTTCTACATTTCAGCAATATTTTTTGTGATTTTTCTTCATTTTTTCGAGATTTTTGTTCTGGTAGCTACGGTCCTTGGTTTGACTTGCAATTTTTTCCCCCGACTTCTAAGACATTGAACTTGATGGGAAAAATAGCTGGAGCAGTTGGTATGGTCTGAGTTGAGAGTTTCAAAAAAATTTTGGACTGATTTTTAGTCAAACTTCAGAGGACCATAACTTTTGCTCTGGTTATCAGAATCACTATTATTTTATATGCATTTCGGGTGAAATTTGATTTCCCACCTGTCGGAATTGGCTTTGCTGGTTTGCAAACTCAAATTCTCCAGAAAATGCCATTTTCTACATTTCAGTAACGTTTTTTGTGATTTTTCTTCATTTTTTAAGATTTTTGTTCTGGTACCTACGGTGCTTGTTTTGACTTAAAACTTTTTACCCCGACTTCTAAGACATTGAACTTGATGGGAAAAATAGCTGGAGCAGTTGGTATGGTCTGAGTTGAGAGTTTCAAAAAAATTTTGGACTGATTTTTAGTCAAACTTCAGAGGACCATAACTTTTGCTCTGGTTATCAGAATCACTATTATTTTATATGCATTTCGGGTGGAATTTGATTTCCCCCTTGGTAAAACTGGCTCTGCCGATTTGCAAACTCAAATTCTTCAGAAAATGCCATTTTCTACATTTCAGCAATATTTTTTGTGATTTTTCTTCATTTTTCGAGATTTTTGTTCTCGTAGCTTCGGTGCTTGTTTTGACTTGCAATATTTTCCACCCACTTCTAAGACATTGAACTTGATGGGAAAAATAGCTGGAGCAGTTGGTATGGTCTGAGTTGAGAGTTTCAAAAAAAATTTGGACTGATTTTTAGTCAAACTTCAGAGGACCATAACTTTTGCTCTAGTTATCAGAATCACTATTATTTTATATGCATTTCGGGTGGAATTTGATTTCCCTCCTTCGTAAAACTGGCTCTGCTGATTTGCAACCTCAAATTCTTCAGAAAATGCCATTTTCTACATTTCAGCAATATTTTTTGTGATTTTTCTTCATTTTTCGAGATTTTTGTTCTAGTAGCTTCGGTGCTTGTTTTGACTTGCAATATTTTCCCCCCACTTCTAAGACATTGAACTTGATGGGAAAAATAGCTGGAGCAGTTGGTATGGTCTGAGTTGAGAGTTTCAAAAAAATTTTGAACTGATTTTTAGTCAAACTTCAAAGGACCATAACTTTTGCTCTGGTTATCAGAATCACTATTATTTTATATGCATTTCGGGTGGAATTTGATTTCCCTCCTTGGTAAAACTGGCTCTGCCGATTTGCAAACTCAAATTCTTCAGAAAATGCCATTTTCTACATTTCAGCAATATTTTTTGTGATTTTTCTTCATTTTTCGAGATTTTTGTTCTAGTAGCTACGGTGCTTGTTTTGACTTGCAATATTTTCCCCCCACTTCTAAGACATTGAACTTGATGGGAAAAATAGCTGGAGCAGTTGGTATGGTCTGAGTTGAGAGTTTCAAAAAAATTTTGGACTGATTTTTAGTCAAACTTCAGAGGACCATAACTTTTGCTCTGGTTATCAGAATCACTATTATTTTATATGCATTTCGGGTGGAATTTGATTTCCCTCCTTGGTAAAACTGGCTCTGCCGGTTTGCAAACTCAAATTCTTCAGAAAATGCCGTTTTCTACATTTCAGCAATATTTTTTGTGATTTTTCTTCATTTTTTCGAGATTTTTGTTCTGGTAGCTACGGTGCTTGTTTCAACTTGAAATTTTTTCCCCCCACTTCTAAGACATTGAACTTGATGGGAAAAATAGCTGGAGCAGTTGGTATGGTCTGAGTTGAGAGTTTCAAAAAAATTTTGGACTGATTTTTAGTCAAACTTCAGAGGACCATAACTTTTGCTCTGGTTATCAGAATCACTATTATTTTATATGCATTTCGGGTGGAATTTGATTTCCCTCCTTGGTAAAACTGGCTCTGCCGATTTGCAAACTCAAATTCTTCAGAAAATGCCATTTTCTACATTTCAGCAATATTTTTTGTGATTTTTCTTCATTTTTCGAGATTTTTGTTCTCGTAGCTACGGTGCTTGTTTTGACTTGCAATATTTTCCCCCCACTTCTAAGACATTGAACTTGATGGGAAAAATAGCTGGAGCAGTTGGTATGGTCTGAGTTGAGAGTTTCAAAAAAATTTTGGACTGATTTTTAGTCAAACTTCAGAGGACCATAACTTTTGCTCTGGTTATCAGAATCACTATTATTTTATATGCATTTTGGGAGGAATTTGATTTCCCCCTTGGTAAAACTGGCTCTGCCGATTTGCAAACTCAAATTCTTCAGAAAATGCCATTTTCTACATTTCAGCAATATTTTTTGTGATTTTTCTTCATTTTTTCGAGATTTTTGTTCTGGTAGCTACGGTGCTTGGTTTGACTTGCAATTTTTTCCCCCGACTTCTAAGACATTGAACTTGATGGGAAAAATAGTTGGAGCAGTTGGTATGGTCTGAGTTTAGAGTTTCAAAAAAATTTTGGACTGATTTTTAGTCAAACTTCAGAGGACCATAACTTTTGCTCTGGTTATCAGAATCACTATTATTTTATATGCATTTCGGGTGAAATTTGATTTCCCACCTTGTCGGAATTGGCTTTGCTGGTTTGCAAACTCAAATTCTCCAGAAAATGCCATTTTCTACATTTCAGTAACGTTTTTTGTGATTTTTCTTCATTTTTTAAGATTTTTGTTCTGGTACCTACGGTGCTTGTTTTGAATTAAAACTTTTTACCCCGACTTCTAAGACATTGAACTTGATGGGAAAAATAGTTGGAGCAGTTGGTATGGTCTGAGTTGAGAGTTTCAAAAAAAATTTGGACTGATTTTTAGTCAAACTTCAGAGGACCATAACTTTTGCTCTAGTTATCAGAATCACTATTATTTTATATGCATTTCGGGTGGAATTTGATTTCCCTCCTTGGTAAAACTGGCTCTGCCGATTTGCAAACTCAAATTCTTCAGAAAATGCCATTTTCTACATTTCAGCAATATTTTTTGTGATTTTTCTTCATTTTTCGAGATTTTTGTTCTCGTAGCTACGGTGCTTGTTTTGACTTGCAATATTTTCCCCCCACTTCTAAGACATTGAACTTGATGGGAAAAATAGCTGGAGCAGTTGGTATGGTCTGAGTTGAGAGTTTCAAAAAAATTTTGGACTGATTTTTAGTCAAACTTCAGAGGACCATAACTTTTGCTCTGGTTATCAGAATCACTATTATTTTATATGCATTTTGGGTGGAATTTGATTTCCCCCTTGGTAAAACTGGCTCTGCCGATTTGCAAACTCAAATTCTTCAGAAAATGCCATTTTCTACATTTCAGCAATATTTTTTGTGATTTTTCTTCATTTTTTCGAGATTTTTGTTCTGGTAGCTACGGTGCTTGGTTTGACTTGCAATTTTTTCCCCCCGACTTCTAAGACATTGAACTTGATGGGAAAAATAGTTGGAGCAGTTGGTATGGTCTGAGTTTAGAGTTTCAAAAAAATTTTGGACTGATTTTTAGTCAAACTTCAGAGGACCATAACTTTTGCTCTGGTTATCAGAATCACTATTATTTTATATGCATTTCGGGTGAAATTTGATTTCCCACCTTGTCGGAATTGGCTTTGCTGGTTTGCAAACTCAAATTCTCCAGAAAATGCCATTTTCTACATTTCAGTAACGTTTTTTGTGATTTTTCTTCATTTTTTAAGATTTTTGTTCTGGTACCTACGGTGCTTGTTTTGAATTAAAACTTTTTACCCCGACTTCTAAGACATTGAACTTGATGGGAAAAATAGCTGGAGCAGTTGGTATGGTCTGAGTTGAGAGTTTCAAAAAAAATTTGGACTGATTTTTAGTCAAACTTCAGAGGACCATAACTTTTGCTCTAGTTATCAGAATCACTATTATTTTATATGCATTTCGGGTGGAATTTGATTTCCCTCCTTGGTAAAACTGGCTCTGCCGATTTGCAAACTCAAATTCTTCAGAAAATGCCATTTTCTACATTTCAGCAATATTTTTTTTGATTTTTCTTCATTTTTTGAGATTTTTGTTCTAGTAGCTTCGGTGCTTGTTTTGACTTGCAATATTTTCCCCCACTTCTAAGACATTGAACTTGATGGGAAAAATAGCTGGAGCAGTTGGTATGGTCTGAGTTGAGAGTTTCAAAAAAAATTTGGACTGATCTTTAGTCAAACTTCAGAGGACCATAACTTTTGCTCTGGTTATCAGAATCACTATTATTTTATATGCATTTCGGGTGGAATTTGATTTCCCTCCTTGGTAAAACTGGCTCTGCCGGTTTGCAAACTCAAATTCTTCAGAAAATGCCGTTTTCTACATTTCAGCAATATTTTTTGTGATTTTTCTTCATTTTTTCGAGATTTTTGTTCTGGTAGCTACGGTGCTTGTTTTGACTTGAAATTTTTTCCCCCCACTTCTAAGACATTGAACTTGATGGGAAAAATAGTTGGAGCAGTTGGTATGGTCTGAGTTGAGAGTTTCAAAAAAATTTTGGACTGATTTTTAGTCAAACTTCAGAGGACCATAACTTTTGCTCTGGTTATCAGAATCACTATTATTTTATATGCATTTCGGGTGGAATTTGATTTCCCCCTGGGTAAAACTGGCTCTGCCGATTTGCAAACTCAAATTCTTCAGAAAATGCCATTTTCTACATTTCAGCAATATTTTTTGTGATTTTTCTTCATTTTTTCGAGATTTTTGTTCTGGTAGCTACGGTGCTTGGTTTGACTTGCAATTTTTTCCCCCGACTTCTAAGACATTGAACTTGATGGGAAAAATAGCTGGAGCAGTTGGTATGGTCTGAGTTGAGAGTTTCAAAAAAATTTTGGACTGATTTTTAGTCAAACTTCAGAGGACCATAACTTTTGCTCTGGTTATCAGAATCACTATTATTTTATATGCATTTCGGGTGAAATTTGATTTCCCACCTGTCGGAATTGGCTTTGCTGGTTTGCAAACTCAAATTCTCCAGAAAATGCCATTTTCTACATTTTAGTAACGTTTTTTGTGATTTTTCTTCATTTTTTAAGATTTTTGTTCTGGTACCTACGGTGATTGTTTTGACTTAAAACTTTTTACCCCGACTTCTAAGACATTGAACTTGATGGGAAAAATAGCTGGAGCAGTTGGTATGGTCTGAGTTGAGAGTTTCAAAAAAAATTTGGACTGATTTTTAGTCAAACTTCAGAGGACCATAACTTTTGCTCTAGTTATCAGAATCACTATTATTTTATATGCATTTCGGGTGGAATTTGATTTCCCTCCTTCGTAAAACTGGCTCTGCCGATTTGCAAACTCAAATTCTTCAGAAAATGCCATTTTCTACATTTCAGCAATATTTTTTGTGATTTTTCTTCATTTTTCGAGATTTTTGTTCTAGTAGCTTCGGTGCTTGTTTTGACTTGCAATATTTTCCCCCCACTTCTAAGACATTGAACTTGATGGGAAAAATAGCTGGAGCAGTTGGTATGGTCTGAGTTGAGAGTTTCAAAAAAATTTTGAACTGATTTTTAGTCAAACTTCAAAGGACCATAACTTTTGCTCTGGTTATCAGAATCACTATTATTTTATATGCATTTCGGGTGGAATTTGATTTCCCTCCTTGGTAAAACTGGCTCTGCCGATTTGCAAACTCAAATTCTTCAGAAAATGCCATTTTCTACATTTCAGCAATATTTTTTGTGATTTTTCTTCATTTTTCGAGATTTTTGTTCTAGTAGCTACGGTGCTTGTTTTGACTTGCAATATTTTCCCCCCACTTCTAAGACATTGAACTTGATGGGAAAAATAGCTGGAGCAGTTGGTATGGTCTGAGTTGAGAGTTTCAAAAAAATTTTGGACTGATTTTTAGTCAAACTTCAGAGGACCATAACTTTTGCTCTGGTTATCAGAATCACTATTATTTTATATGCATTTCGGGTGGAATTTGATTTCCCTCCTTGGTAAAACTGGCTCTGCCGGTTTGCAAACTCAAATTCTTCAGAAAATGCCGTTTTCTACATTTCAGCAATATTTTTTGTGATTTTTCTTCATTTTTTCGAGATTTTTGTTCTGGTAGCTACGGTGCTTGTTTCAACTTGAAATTTTTTCCCCCCACTTCTAAGACATTGAACTTGATGGGAAAAATAGCTGGAGCAGTTGGTATGGTCTGAGTTGAGAGTTTCAAAAAAATTTTGGACTGATTTTTAGTCAAACTTCAGAGGACCATAACTTTTGCTCTGGTTATCAGAATCACTATTATTTTATATGCATTTCGGGTGGAATTTGATTTCCCTCCTTGGTAAAACTGGCTCTGCCGATTTGCAAACTCAAATTCTTCAGAAAATGCCATTTTCTACATTTCAGCAATATTTTTTGTGATTTTTCTTCATTTTTCGAGATTTTTGTTCTCGTAGCTACGGTGCTTGTTTTGACTTGCAATATTTTCCCCCCACTTCTAAGACATTGAACTTGATGGGAAAAATAGCTGGAGCAGTTGGTATGGTCTGAGTTGAGAGTTTCAAAAAAATTTTGGACTGATTTTTAGTCAAACTTCAGAGGACCATAACTTTTGCTCTGGTTATCAGAATCACTATTATTTTATATGCATTTCGGGTGGAATTTGATTTCCCCCTTGGTAAAACTGGCTCTGCCGATTTGCAAACTCAAATTCTTCAGAAAATGCCATTTTCTACATTTCAGCAATATTTTTTGTGATTTTTCTTCATTTTTTCGAGATTTTTGTTCTGGTAGCTACGGTGCTTGGTTTGACTTGCAATTTTTTCCCACGACTTCTAAGACATTGAACTTGATGGGAAAAATAGCTGGAGCAGTTGGTATGGTCTGAGTTGAGAGTTTCAAAAAAATTTTGGACTGATTTTTAGTCAAACTTCAGAGGACCATAACTTTTGCTCTGGTTATCAGAATCACTATTATTTTATATGCATTTCGGGTGAAATTTGATTTCCCACCTTGTCGGAATTGGCTTTGCTGGTTTGCAAACTCAAATTCTCCAGAAAATGCCATTTTCTACATTTCAGTAACGTTTTTTGTGATTTTTCTTCATTTTTTAAGATTTTTGTTCTGGTACCTACGGTGCTTGTTTTGACTTAAAACTTTTTACCCCGACTTCTAAGACATTGAACTTGATGGTAAAAATAGCTGGAGCAGTTGGTATGGTCTGAGTTGAGAGTTTCAAAAAAAATTTGGACTGATTTTTAGTCAAACTTCAGAGGACCATAACTTTTGCTCTAGTTATCAGAATCACTATTATTTTATATGCATTTCGGGTGGAATTTGATTTCCCTCCTTGGTAAAACTGGCTCTGCCGATTTGCAAACTCAAATTCTTCAGAAAATGCCATTTTCTACATTTCAGCAATATTTTTTTTGATTTTTCTTCATTTTTCGAGATTTTTGTTCTAGTAGCTTCGGTGCTTGTTTTGACTTGCAATATTTTCCCCCCACTTCTAAGACATTGAACTTGATGGGAAAAATAGCTGGAGCAGTTGGTATGGTCTGAGTTGAGAGTTTAAAAAAAAATTTGGACTGATCTTTAGTCAAACTTCAGAGGACCATAACTTTTGCTCTGGTTATCAGAATCACTATTATTTTATATGCATTTCGGGTGGAATTTGATTTCCCTCCTTGGTAAAACTGGCTCTGCCGGTTTGCAAACTCAAATTCTTCAGAAAATGCCGTTTTCTACATTTCAGCAATATTTTTTGTGATTTTTCTTCATTTTTTTGAGATTTTTGTTCTGGTAGCTACGGTGCTTGTTTTGACTTGAAATTTTTTCCCCCCACTTCTAAGACATTGAACTTGATGGGAAAAATAGCTGGAGCAGTTGGTATGGTCTGAGTTGAGAGTTTCAAAAAAATTTTGGACTGATTTTTAGTCAAACTTCAGAGGACCATAACTTTTGCTCTGGTTATCAGAATCACTATTATTTTATATGCATTTCGGGTGAAATTTGATTTCCCACCTTGTCGGAATTGGCTTTGCTGGTTTGCAAACTCAAATTCTCCAGAAAATGCCATTTTCTACATTTCAGTAACGTTTTTTGTGATTTTTCTTCATTTTTTAAGATTTTTGTTCTGGTACCTACGGTGCTTGTTTTGAATTAAAACTTTTTACCCCGACTTCTAAGACATTGGACTTGATGGGAAAAATAGCTGGAGCAGTTGGTATGGTCTGAGTTGAGAGTTTCAAAAAAAATTTGGACTGATTTTTAGTCAAACTTCAGAGGACCATAACTTTTGCTCTAGTTATCAGAATCACTATTATTTTATATGCATTTCGGGTGGAATTTGATTTCCCTCCTTGGTAAAACTGGCTCTGCCGATTTGCAAACTCAAATTCTTCAGAAAATGCCATTTTCTACATTTCAGCAATATTTTTTTTGATTTTTCTTCATTTTTCGAGATTTTTGTTCTAGTAGCTTCGGTGCTTGTTTTGACTTGCAATATTTTCCCCCCACTTCTAAGACATTGAACTTGATGGGAAAAATAGCTGGAGCAGTTGGTATGGTCTGAGTTGAGAGTTTCAAAAAAAATTTGGACTGATCTTTAGTCAAAATTCAGAGGACCATAACTTTTGCTCTGGTTATCAGAATCACTATTATTTTATATGCATTTCGGGTGGAATTTGATTTCCCTCCTTGGTAAAACTGGCTCTGCCGGTTTGCAAACTCAAATTCTTCAGAAAATGCCGTTTTCTACATTTCAGCAATATTTTTTGTGATTTTTCTTCATTTTTTCGAGATTTTTGTTCTGGTAGCTACGGTGCTTGTTTTGACTTGAAATTTTTTCCCCCCACTTCTAAGACATTGAACTTGATGGGAAAAATAGCTGGAGCAGTTGGTATGGTCTGAGTTGAGAGTTTCAAAAAAATTTTGGACTGATTTTTAGTCAAACTTCAGAGGACCATAACTTTTGCTCTGGTTATCAGAATCACTATTCTTTTATATGCATTTCGGGTGGAATTTGATTTCCCCCTTGGTAAAACTGGCTCTGCCGATTTGCAAACTCAAATTCTTCAGAAAATGCCATTTTCTACATTTCAGCAATATTTTTTGTGATTTTTCTTCATTTTTTCGAGATTTTTGTTCTGGTAGCTACGGTGCTTGGTTTGACTTGCAATTTTTTCCCCCGACTTCTAAGACATTGAACTTGATGGGAAAAATAGCTGGAGCAGTTGGTATGGTCTGAGTTGAGAGTTTCAAAAAAATTTTGGACTGATTTTTAGTCAAACTTCAGAGGACCATAACTTTTGCTCTGGTTATCAGAATCACTATTATTTTATATGCATTTCGGGTGAAATTTGATTTCCCACCTTGTCGGAATTGGCTTTGCTGGTTTGCAAACTCAAATTCTCCAGAAAATGCCATTTTCTACATTTCAGTAACGTTTTTTGTGATTTTTCTTCATTTTTTAAGATTTTTGTTCTGGTACCTACGGTGCTTGTTTTGACTTAAAACTTTTTACCCCGACTTCTAAGACATTGAACTTGATGGTAAAAATAGCTGGAGCAGTTGGTATGGTCTGAGTTGAGAGTTTCAAAAAAAATTTGGACTGATTTTTAGTCAAACTTCAGAGGACCATAACTTTTGCTCTAGTTATCAGAATCACTATTATTTTATATGCATTTCGGGTGGAATTTGATTTCCCTCCTTGGTAAAACTGGCTCTGCCGATTTGCAAACTCAAATTCTTCAGAAAATGCCATTTTCTACATTTCAGCAATATTTTTTTTGATTTTTCTTCATTTTTCGAGATTTTTGTTCTAGTAGCTTCGGTGCTTGTTTTGACTTGCAATATTTTCCCCCCACTTCTAAGACATTGAACTTGATGGGAAAAATAGCTGGAGCAGTTGGTATGGTCTGAGTTGAGAGTTTAAAAAAAAATTTGGACTGATCTTTAGTCAAACTTCAGAGGACCATAACTTTTGCTCTGGTTATCAGAATCACTATTATTTTATATGCATTTCGGGTGGAATTTGATTTCCCTCCTTGGTAAAACTGGCTCTGCCGATTTGCAAACTCAAATTCTTCAGAAAATGCCATTTTCTACATTTCAGCAATATTTTTTGTGATTTTTCTTCATTTTTCGAGATTTTTGTTCTAGTAGCTACGGTGCTTGTTTTGACTTGCAATATTTTCCCCCCACTTCTAAGACATTGAACTTGATGGGAAAAATAGCTGGAGCAGTTGGTATGGTCTGAGTTGAGAGTTTCAAAAAAATTTTGGACTGATTTTTAGTCAAACTTCAGAGGACCATAACTTTTGCTCTGGTTATCAGAATCACTATTATTTTATATGCATTTCGGGTGGAATTTGATTTCCCTCCTTGGTAAAACTGGCTCTGCCGATTTGCAAACTCAAATTCTTCAGAAAATGCCATTTTCTACATTTCAGCAATATTTTTTGTGATTTTTCTTCATTTTTTCGAGATTTTTGTTCTGGTAGCTACGGTGCTTGGTTTGACTTGCAATTTTTTCCCCCGACTTCTAAGACATTGAACTTGATGGGAAAAATAGCTGGAGCAGTTGGTATGGTCTGAGTTGAGAGTTTCAAAAAAATTTTGGACTGATTTTTAGTCAAACTTCAGAGGACCATAACTTTTGCTCTGGTTATCAGAATCACTATTATTTTATATGCATTTCGGGTGAAATTTGATTTCCCACCTTGTCGGAATTGGCTTTGCTGGTTTGCAAACTCAAATTCTCCAGAAAATGCCATTTTCTACATTTCAGTAACGTTTTTTGTGATTTTTCTTCATTTTTTAAGATTTTTGTTCTGGTACCTACGGTGCTTGTTTTGACTTAAAACTTTTTACCCCGACTTCTAAGACATTGAACTTGATGGGAAAAATAGCTGGAGCAGTTGGTATGGTCTGAGTTGAGAGTTTCAAAAAAAATTTGGACTGATTTTTAGTCAAACTTCAGAGGACCATAACTTTTGCTCTAGTTATCAGAATCACTATTATTTTATATGCATTTCGGGTGGAATTTGATTTCCCTCCTTGGTAAAACTGGCTCTGCCGATTTGCAAACTCAAATTCTTCAGAAAATGCCATTTTCTACATTTCAGCAATATTTTTTTTGATTTTTCTTCATTTTTCGAGATTTTTGTTCTAGTAGCTTCGGTGCTTGTTTTGACTTGCAATATTTTCCCCCCACTTCTAAGACATTGAACTTGATGGGAAAAATAGCTGGAGCAGTTGGTATGGTCTGAGTTGAGAGTTTAAAAAAAAATTTGGACTGATCTTTAGTCAAACTTCAGAGGACCATAACTTTTGCTCTGGTTATCAGAATCACTATTATTTTATATGCATTTCGGGTGGAATTTGATTTCCCTCCTTGGTAAAACTGGCTCTGCCGGTTTGCAAACTCAAATTCTTCAGAAAATGCCGTTTTCTACATTTCAGCAATATTTTTTGTGATTTTTCTTCATTTTTTTGAGATTTTTGTTCTGGTAGCTACGGTGCTTGTTTTGACTTGAAATTTTTTCCCCCCACTTCTAAGACATTGAACTTGATGGGAAAAATAGCTGGAGCAGTTGGTATGGTCTGAGTTGAGAGTTTCAAAAAAATTTTGGACTGATTTTTAGTCAAACTTCAGAGGACCATAACTTTTGCTCTGGTTATCAGAATCACTATTATTTTATATGCATTTCGGGTGGAATTTGATTTCCCTCCTTGGTAAAACTGGCTCTGCCGATTTGCAAACTCAAATTCTTCAGAAAATGCCATTTTCTACATTTCAGCAATATTTTTTGTGATTTTTCTTCATTTTTCGAGATTTTTGTTCTAGTAGCTACGGTGCTTGTTTTGACTTGCAATATTTTCCCCCCACTTCTAAGACATTGAACTTGATGGGAAAAATAGCTGGAGCAGTTGGTATGGTCTGAGTTGAGAGTTTCAAAAAAATTTTGGACTGATTTTTAGTCAAACTTCAGAGGACCATAACTTTTGCTCTGGTTATCAGAATCACTATTATTTTATATGCATTTTGGGTGGAATTTGATTTCCCCCTTGGTAAAACTGGCTCTGCCGATTTGCAAACTCAAATTCTTCAGAAAATGCCATTTTCTACATTTCAGCAATATTTTTTGTGATTTTTCTTCATTTTTTCGAGATTTTTGTTCTGGTAGCTACGGTGCTTGGTTTGACTTGCAATTTTTTCCCCCGACTTCTAAGACATTGAACTTGATGGGAAAAATAGCTGGAGCAGTTGGTATGGTCTGAGTTGAGAGTTTCAAAAAAATTTTGGACTGATTTTTAGTCAAACTTCAGAGGACCATAACTTTTGCTCTGGTTATCAGAATCACTATTATTTTATATGCATTTCGGGTGAAATTTGATTTCCCACCTTGTCGGAATTGGCTTTGCTGGTTTGCAAACTCAAATTCTCCAGAAAATGCCATTTTCTACATTTCAGTAACGTTTTTTGTGATTTTTCTTCATTTTTTAAGATTTTTGTTCTGGTACCTACGGTGCTTGTTTTGACTTAAAACTTTTTACCCCGACTTCTAAGACATTGAACTTGATGGGAAAAATAGCTGGAGCAGTTGGTATGGTCTGAGTTGAGAGTTTCAAAAAAAATTTGGACTGATTTTTAGTCAAACTTCAGAGGACCATAACTTTTGCTCTAGTTATCAGAATCACTATTATTTTATATGCATTTCGGGTGGAATTTGATTTCCCTCCTTGGTAAAACTGGCTCTGCCGATTTGCAAACTCAAATTCTTCAGAAAATGCCATTTTCTACATTTCAGCAATATTTTTTGTGATTTTTCTTCATTTTTTCGAGATTTTTGTTCTGGTAGCTACGGTGCTTGGTTTGACTTGCAATTTTTTCCCCCGACTTCTAAGACATTGAACTTGATGGGAAAAATAGCTGGAGCAGTTGGTATGGTCTGAGTTGAGAGTTTCAAAAAAATTTTGGACTGATTTTTAGTCAAACTTCAGAGGACCATAACTTTTGCTCTGGTTATCAGAATCACTATTATTTTATATGCATTTCGGGTGAAATTTGATTTCCCACCTTGTCGGAATTGGCTTTGCTGGTTTGCAAACTCAAATTCTCCAGAAAATGCCATTTTCTACATTTCAGTAACGTTTTTTGTGATTTTTCTTCATTTTTTAAGATTTTTGTTCTGGTACCTACGGTGCTTGTTTTGACTTAAAACTTTTTACCCCGACTTCTAAGACATTGAACTTGATGGGAAAAATAGCTGGAGCAGTTGGTATGGTCTGAGTTGAGAGTTTCAAAAAAAATTTGGACTGATTTTTAGTCAAACTTCAGAGGACCATAACTTTTGCTCTAGTTATCAGAATCACTATTATTTTATATGCATTTCGGGTGGAATTTGATTTCCCTCCTTGGTAAAACTGGCTCTGCCGATTTGCAAACTCAAATTCTTCAGAAAATGCCATTTTCTACATTTCAGCAATATTTTTTGTGATTTTTCTTCATTTTTTCGAGATTTTTGTTCTGGTAGCTACGGTGCTTGGTTTGACTTGCAATTTTTTCCCCCGACTTCTAAGACATTGAACTTGATGGGAAAAATAGCTGGAGCAGTTGGTATGGTCTGAGTTGAGAGTTTCAAAAAAAATTTGGACTGATTTTTAGTCAAACTTCAGAGGACCATAACTTTTGCTCTGGTTATCAGAATCACTATTATTTTATATGCATTTCGGGTGAAATTTGATTTCCCACCTTGTCGGAATTGGCTTTGCTGGTTTGCAAACTCAAATTCTCCAGAAAATGCCATTTTCTACATTTCAGTAACGTTTTTTGTGATTTTTCTTCATTTTTTAAGATTTTTGTTCTGGTACCTACGGTGCTTGTTTTGACTTAAAACTTTTTACCCCGACTTCTAAGACATTGAACTTGATGGTAAAAATAGCTGGAGCAGTTGGTATGGTCTGAGTTGAGAGTTTCAAAAAAAATTTGGACTGATTTTTAGTCAAACTTCAGAGGACCATAACTTTTGCTCTAGTTATCAGAATCACTATTATTTTATATGCATTTCGGGTGGAATTTGATTTCCCTCCTTGGTAAAACTGGCTCTGCCGATTTGCAAACTCAAATTCTTCAGAAAATGCCATTTTCTACATTTCAGCAATATTTTTTTTTATTTTTCTTCATTTTTCGAGATTTTTGTTCTAGTAGCTTCGGTGCTTGTTTTGACTTGCAATATTTTCCCCCCACTTCTAAGACATTGAACTTGATGGGAAAAATAGCTGGAGCAGTTGGTATGGTCTGAGTTGAGAGTTTCAAAAAAAATTTGGACTGATCTTTAGTCAAACTTCAGAGGACCATAACTTTTGCTCTAGTTATCAGAATCACTATTATTTTATATGCATTTCGGGTGGAATTTGATTTCCCTCCTTGGTAAAACTGGCTCTGCCGGTTTGCAAACTCAAATTCTTCAGAAAATGCCGTTTTCTACATTTCAGCAATATTTTTTGTGATTTTTCTTCATTTTTTCGAGATTTTTGTTCTGGTAGCTACGGTGCTTGTTTTGACTTGAAATTTTTTCCCCCCACTTCTAAGACATTGAACTTGATGGGAAAAATAGCTGGAGCAGTTGGTATGGTCTGAGTTGAGAGTTTCAAAAAAATTTTGGACTGATTTTTAGTCAAACTTCAGAGGACCATAACTTTTGCTCTGGTTATCAGAATCACTATTATTTTATATGCATTTCGGGTGAAATTTGATTTCCCACCTTGTCGGAATTGGCTTTGCTGGTTTGCAAACTCAAATTCTCCAGAAAATGCCATTTTCTACATTTCAGTAACGTTTTTTGTGATTTTTCTTCATTTTTTAAGATTTTTGTTCTGGTACCTACGGTGCTTGTTTTGACTTAAAACTTTTTACCCCGACTTCTAAGACATTGAACTTGATGGGAAAAATAGCTGGAGCAGTTGGTATGGTCTGAGTTGAGAGTTTCAAAAAAAATTTGGACTGATTTTTAGTCAAACTTCAGAGGACCATAACTTTTGCTCTAGTTATCAGAATCACTATTATTTTATATGCATTTCGGGTGGAATTTGATTTCCCTCCTTGGTAAAACTGGCTCTGCCGATTTGCAAACTCAAATTCTTCAGAAAATGCCATTTTCTACATTTCAGCAATATTTTTTGTGATTTTTCTTCATTTTTTCGAGATTTTTGTTCTGGTAGCTACGGTGCTTGGTTTGACTTGCAATTTTTTCCCCCGACTTCTAAGACATTGAACTTGATGGGAAAAATAGCTGGAGCAGTTGGTATGGTCTGAGTTGAGAGTTTCAAAAAAAATTTGGACTGATTTTTAGTCAAACTTCAGAGGACCATAACTTTTGCTCTGGTTATCAGAATCACTATTATTTTATATGCATTTCGGGTGAAATTTGATTTCCCACCTTGTCGGAATTGGCTTTGCTGGTTTGCAAACTCAAATTCTCCAGAAAATGCCATTTTCTACATTTCAGTAACGTTTTTTGTGATTTTTCTTCATTTTTTAAGATTTTTGTTCTGGTACCTACGGTGCTTGTTTTGACTTAAAACTTTTTACCCCGACTTCTAAGACATTGAACTTGATGGTAAAAATAGCTGGAGCAGTTGGTATGGTCTGAGTTGAGAGTTTCAAAAAAAATTTGGACTGATTTTTAGTCAAACTTCAGAGGACCATAACTTTTGCTCTAGTTATCAGAATCACTATTATTTTATATGCATTTCGGGTGGAATTTGATTTCCCTCCTTGGTAAAACTGGCTCTGCCGATTTGCAAACTCAAATTCTTCAGAAAATGCCATTTTCTACATTTCAGCAATATTTTTTTTTATTTTTCTTCATTTTTCGAGATTTTTGTTCTAGTAGCTTCGGTGCTTGTTTTGACTTGCAATATTTTCCCCCCACTTCTAAGACATTGAACTTGATGGGAAAAATAGCTGGAGCAGTTGGTATGGTCTGAGTTGAGAGTTTCAAAAAAAATTTGGACTGATCTTTAGTCAAACTTCAGAGGACCATAACTTTTGCTCTAGTTATCAGAATCACTATTATTTTATATGCATTTCGGGTGGAATTTGATTTCCCTCCTTGGTAAAACTGGCTCTGCCGGTTTGCAAACTCAAATTCTTCAGAAAATGCCGTTTTCTACATTTCAGCAATATTTTTTGTGATTTTTCTTCATTTTTTCGAGATTTTTGTTCTGGTAGCTACGGTGCTTGTTTTGACTTGAAATTTTTTCCCCCCACTTCTAAGACATTGAACTTGATGGGAAAAATAGCTGGAGCAGTTGGTATGGTCTGAGTTGAGAGTTTCAAAAAAATTTTGGACTGATTTTTAGTCAAACTTCAGAGGACCATAACTTTTGCTCTAGTTATCAAAATCACTATTATTTTATATGCATTTCGGGTGGAATTTGATTTCCCCCTTGGTAAAACTGGCTCTGCCGATTTGCAAACTCAAATTCTTCAGAAAATGCCATTTTCTACATTTCAGCAATATTTTTTGTGATTTTTCTTCATTTTTTCGAGATTTTTGTTCTGGTAGCTACGGTGCTTGGTTTGACTTGCAATTTTTTCCCCCGACTTCTAAGACATTGAACTTGATGGGAAAAATAGCTGGAGCAGTTGGTATGGTCTGAGTTGAGAGTTTCAAAAAAAATTTGGACTGATTTTTAGTCAAACTTCAGAGGACCATAACTTTTGCTCTGGTTATCAGAATCACTATTATTTTATATGCATTTCGGGTGAAATTTGATTTCCCACCTTGTCGGAATTGGCTTTGCTGGTTTGCAAACTCAAATTCTCCAGAAAATGCCATTTTCTACATTTCAGTAACGTTTTTTGTGATTTTTCTTCATTTTTTAAGATTTTTGTTCTGGTACCTACGGTGCTTGTTTTGACTTAAAACTTTTTACCCCGACTTCTAAGACATTGAACTTGATGGGAAAAATAGCTGGAGCAGTTGGTATGGTCTGAGTTGAGAGTTTCAAAAAAAATTTGGACTGATTTTTAGTCAAACTTCAGAGGACCATAACTTTTGCTCTAGTTATCAGAATCACTATTATTTTATATGCATTTCGGGTGGAATTTGATTTCCCTCCTTGGTAAAACTGGCTCTGCCGATTTGCAAACTCAAATTCTTCAGAAAATGCCATTTTCTACATTTCAGCAATATTTTTTGTGATTTTTCTTCATTTTTTCGAGATTTTTGTTCTGGTAGCTACGGTGCTTGGTTTGACTTGCAATTTTTTCCCCCGACTTCTAAGACATTGAACTTGATGGGAAAAATAGCTGGAGCAGTTGGTATGGTCTGAGTTGAGAGTTTCAAAAAAATTTTGGACTGATTTTTAGTCAAACTTCAGAGGACCATAACTTTTGCTCTGGTTATCAGAATCACTATTATTTTATATGCATTTCGGGTGAAATTTGATTTCCCACCTTGTCGGAATTGGCTTTGCTGGTTTGCAAACTCAAATTCTCCAGAAAATGCCATTTTCTACATTTCAGTAACGTTTTTTGTGATTTTTCTTCATTTTTTAAGATTTTTGTTCTGGTACCTACGGTGCTTGTTTTGACTTAAAACTTTTTACCCCGACTTCTAAGACATTGAACTTGATGGTAAAAATAGCTGGAGCAGTTGGTATGGTCTGAGTTGAGAGTTTCAAAAAAAATTTGGACTGATTTTTAGTCAAACTTCAGAGGACCATAACTTTTGCTCTAGTTATCAGAATCACTATTATTTTATATGCATTTCGGGTGGAATTTGATTTCCCTCCTTGGTAAAACTGGCTCTGCCGATTTGCAAACTCAAATTCTTCAGAAAATGCCATTTTCTACATTTCAGCAATATTTTTTTTTATTTTTCTTCATTTTTCGAGATTTTTGTTCTAGTAGCTTCGGTGCTTGTTTTGACTTGCAATATTTTCCCCCCACTTCTAAGACATTGAACTTGATGGGAAAAATAGCTGGAGCAGTTGGTATGGTCTGAGTTGAGAGTTTCAAAAAAAATTTGGACTGATCTTTAGTCAAACTTCAGAGGACCATAACTTTTGCTCTAGTTATCAGAATCACTATTATTTTATATGCATTTCGGGTGGAATTTGATTTCCCTCCTTGGTAAAACTGGCTCTGCCGGTTTGCAAACTCAAATTCTTCAGAAAATGCCGTTTTCTACATTTCAGCAATATTTTTTGTGATTTTTCTTCATTTTTTCGAGATTTTTGTTCTGGTAGCTACGGTGCTTGTTTTGACTTGAAATTTTTTCCCCCCACTTCTAAGACATTGAACTTGATGGGAAAAATAGCTGGAGCAGTTGGTATGGTCTGAGTTGAGAGTTTCAAAAAAATTTTGGACTGATTTTTAGTCAAACTTCAGAGGACCATAACTTTTGCTCTGGTTATCAAAATCACTATTATTTTATATGCATTTCGGGTGGAATTTGATTTCCCCCTTGGTAAAACTGGCTCTGCCGATTTGCAAACTCAAATTCTTCAGAAAATGCCATTTTCTACATTTCAGCAATATTTTTTGTGATTTTTCTTCATTTTTTCGAGATTTTTGTTCTGGTAGCTACGGTGCTTGGTTTGACTTGCAATTTTTTCCCCCGACTTCTAAGACATTGAACTTGATGGGAAAAATAGCTGGAGCAGTTGGTATGGTCTGAGTTGAGAGTTTCAAAAAAATTTTGGACTGATTTTTAGTCAAACTTCAGAGGACCATAACTTTTGCTCTAGTTATCAAAATCACTATTATTTTATATGCATTTCGGGTGGAATTTGATTTCCCCCTTGGTAAAACTGGCTCTGCCGATTTGCAAACTCAAATTCTTCAGAAAATGCCATTTTCTACATTTCAGCAATATTTTTTGTGATTTTTCTTCATTTTTTCGAGATTTTTGTTCTGGTAGCTACGGTGCTTGGTTTGACTTGCAATTTTTTCCCCCGACTTCTAAGACATTGAACTTGATGGGAAAAATAGCTGGAGCAGTTGGTATGGTCTGAGTTGAGAGTTTCAAAAAAAATTTGGACTGATTTTTAGTCAAACTTCAGAGGACCATAACTTTTGCTCTGGTTATCAGAATCACTATTATTTTATATGCATTTCGGGTGAAATTTGATTTCCCACCTTGTCGGAATTGGCTTTGCTGGTTTGCAAACTCAAATTCTCCAGAAAATGCCATTTTCTACATTTCAGTAACGTTTTTTGTGATTTTTCTTCATTTTTTAAGATTTTTGTTCTGGTACCTACGGTGCTTGTTTTGACTTAAAACTTTTTACCCCGACTTCTAAGACATTGAACTTGATGGGAAAAATAGCTGGAGCAGTTGGTATGGTCTGAGTTGAGAGTTTCAAAAAAAATTTGGACTGATTTTTAGTCAAACTTCAGAGGACCATAACTTTTGCTCTAGTTATCAGAATCACTATTATTTTATATGCATTTCGGGTGGAATTTGATTTCCCTCCTTGGTAAAACTGGCTCTGCCGATTTGCAAACTCAAATTCTTCAGAAAATGCCATTTTCTACATTTCAGCAATATTTTTTGTGATTTTTCTTCATTTTTTCGAGATTTTTGTTCTGGTAGCTACGGTGCTTGGTTTGACTTGCAATTTTTTCCCCCGACTTCTAAGACATTGAACTTGATGGGAAAAATAGCTGGAGCAGTTGGTATGGTCTGAGTTGAGAGTTTCAAAAAAATTTTGGACTGATTTTTAGTCAAACTTCAGAGGACCATAACTTTTGCTCTGGTTATCAGAATCACTATTATTTTATATGCATTTCGGGTGAAATTTGATTTCCCACCTTGTCGGAATTGGCTTTGCTGGTTTGCAAACTCAAATTCTCCAGAAAATGCCATTTTCTACATTTCAGTAACGTTTTTTGTGATTTTTCTTCATTTTTTAAGATTTTTGTTCTGGTACCTACGGTGCTTGTTTTGACTTAAAACTTTTTACCCCGACTTCTAAGACATTGAACTTGATGGTAAAAATAGCTGGAGCAGTTGGTATGGTCTGAGTTGAGAGTTTCAAAAAAAATTTGGACTGATTTTTAGTCAAACTTCAGAGGACCATAACTTTTGCTCTAGTTATCAGAATCACTATTATTTTATATGCATTTCGGGTGGAATTTGATTTCCCTCCTTGGTAAAACTGGCTCTGCCGATTTGCAAACTCAAATTCTTCAGAAAATGCCATTTTCTACATTTCAGCAATATTTTTTTTTATTTTTCTTCATTTTTCGAGATTTTTGTTCTAGTAGCTTCGGTGCTTGTTTTGACTTGCAATATTTTCCCCCCACTTCTAAGACATTGAACTTGATGGGAAAAATAGCTGGAGCAGTTGGTATGGTCTGAGTTGAGAGTTTCAAAAAAAATTTGGACTGATCTTTAGTCAAACTTCAGAGGACCATAACTTTTGCTCTAGTTATCAGAATCACTATTATTTTATATGCATTTCGGGTGGAATTTGATTTCCCTCCTTGGTAAAACTGGCTCTGCCGGTTTGCAAACTCAAATTCTTCAGAAAATGCCGTTTTCTACATTTCAGCAATATTTTTTGTGATTTTTCTTCATTTTTTCGAGATTTTTGTTCTGGTAGCTACGGTGCTTGTTTTGACTTGAAATTTTTTCCCCCCACTTCTAAGACATTGAACTTGATGGGAAAAATAGCTGGAGCAGTTGGTATGGTCTGAGTTGAGAGTTTCAAAAAAATTTTGGACTGATTTTTAGTCAAACTTCAGAGGACCATAACTTTTGCTCTGGTTATCAAAATCACTATTATTTTATATGCATTTCGGGTGGAATTTGATTTCCCCCTTGGTAAAACTGGCTCTGCCGATTTGCAAACTCAAATTCTTCAGAAAATGCCATTTTCTACATTTCAGCAATATTTTTTGTGATTTTTCTTCATTTTTTCGAGATTTTTGTTCTGGTAGCTACGGTGCTTGGTTTGACTTGCAATTTTTTCCCCCGACTTCTAAGACATTGAACTTGATGGGAAAAATAGCTGGAGCAGTTGGTATGGTCTGAGTTGAGAGTTTCAAAAAAATTTTGGACTGATTTTTAGTCAAACTTCAGAGGACCATAACTTTTGCTCTGGTTATCAGAATCACTATTATTTTATATGCATTTCGGGTGGAATTTGATTTCCCTCCTTGGTAAAACTGGCTCTGCCGGTTTGCAAACTCAAATTCTTCAGAAAATGCCATTTTCTACATTTCAGCAATATTTTTTGTGATTTTTCTTCATTTTTCGAGATTTTTGTTCTAGTAGCTTCGGTGCTTGTTTTGACTTGCAATATTTTCCCCCCACTTCTAAGACATTGAACTTGATGGGAAAAATAGCTGGAGCAGTTGGTATGGTCTGAGTTGAGAGTTTCAAAAAAATTTTGGACTGATTTTTAGTCAAACTTCAGAGGACCATAACTTTTGCTCTAGTTATCAGAATCACTATTATTTTATATGCATTTCGGGTGGAATTTGATTTCCCTCCTTCGTAAAACTGGCTCTGCCGATTTGCAAACTCAAATTCTTCAGAAAATGCCATTTTCTACATTTCAGCAATATTTTTTGTGATTTTTCTTCATTTTTCGAGATTTTTGTTCTAGTAGCTTCGGTGCTTGTTTTGACTTGCAATATTTTCCCCCCACTTCTAAGACATTGAACTTGATGGGAAAAATAGCTGGAGCAGTTGGTATGGTCTGAGTTGAGAGTTTCAAAAAAATTTTGAACTGATTTTTAGTCAAACTTCAAAGGACCATAACTTTTGCTCTGGTTATCAGAATCACTATTATTTTATATGCATTTCGGGTGGAATTTGATTTCCCTCCTTGGTAAAACTGGCTCTGCCGATTTGCAAACTCAAATTCTTCAGAAAATGCCATTTTCTACATTTCAGCAATATTTTTTGTGATTTTTCTTCATTTTTCGAGATTTTTGTTCTAGTAGCTACGGTGCTTGTTTTGACTTGCAATATTTTCCCCCCACTTCTAAGACATTGAACTTGATGGGAAAAATAGCTGGAGCAGTTGGTATGGTCTGAGTTGAGAGTTTCAAAAAAATTTTGGACTGATTTTTAGTCAAACTTCAGAGGACCATAACTTTTGCTCTGGTTATCAGAATCACTATTATTTTATATGCATTTCGGGTGGAATTTGATTTCCCTCCTTGGTAAAACTGGCTCTGCAGGTTGGCAAACTCAAATTCTTCAGAAAATGCCGTTTTCTACATTTCAGCAATATTTTTTGTGATTTTTCTTCATTTTTTCGAGATTTTTGTTCTGGTAGCTACGGTGCTTGTTTCAACTTGAAATTTTTTCCCCCCACTTCTAAGACATTGAACTTGATGAGAAAAATAGCTGGAGCAGTTGGTATGGTCTGAGTTGAGAGTTTCAAAAAAATTTTGGACTGATTTTTAGTCAAACTTCAGAGGACCATAACTTTTGCTCTGGTTATCAGAATCACTATTATTTTATATGCATTTCGGGTGGAATTTGATTTCCCTCCTTGGTAAAACTGGCTCTGCCGATTTGCAAACTCAAATTCTTCAGAAAATGCCATTTTCTACATTTCAGCAATATTTTTTGTGATTTTTCTTCATTTTTCGAGATTTTTGTTCTAGTAGCTACGGTGCTTGTTTTGACTTGCAATATTTTCCCCCCACTTCTAAGACATTGAACTTGATGGGAAAAATAGCTGGAGCAGTTGGTATGGTCTGAGTTGAGAGTTTCAAAAAAAAATTGGACTGATTTTTAGTCAAACTTCAGAGGACCATAACTTTTGCTCTAGTTATCAGAATCACTATTATTTTATATGCATTTCGGGTGGAATTTGATTTCCCTCCTTCGTAAAACTGGCTCTGCCGATTTGCAAACTCAAATTCTTCAGAAAATGCCATTTTCTACATTTCAGCAATATTTTTTGTGATTTTTCTTCATTTTTCGAGATTTTTGTTCTAGTAGCTTCGGTGCTTGTTTTGACTTGCAATATTTTCCCCCCACTTCTAAGACATTGAACTTGATGGGAAAAATAGCTGGAGCAGTTGGTATGGTCTGAGTTGAGAGTTTCAAAAAAATTTTGGACTGATTTTTAGTCAAACTTCAGAGGACCATAACTTTTGCTCTGGTTATCAGAATCACTATTATTTTATATGCATTTCGGGTGGAATTTGATTTCCCCCTTGGTAAAACTGGCTCTGCCGATTTGCAAACTCAAATTCTTCAGAAAATGCCATTTTCTACATTTCAGCAATATTTTTTGTGATTTTTCTTCATTTTTTCGAGATTTTTGTTCTGGTAGCTACGGTGCTTGGTTTGACTTGCAATTTTTTCCCCCGACTTCTAAGACATTGAACTTGATGGGAAAAATAGCTGGACCAGTTGGTATGGTCTGAGTTGAGAGTTTCAAAAAAATTTTGGACTGATTTTTAGTCAAACTTCAGAGGACCATAACTTTTGCTCTGGTTATCAGAATCACTATTATTTTATATGCATTTCGGGTGAAATTTGATTTCCCACCTGTCGGAATTGGCTTTGCTGGTTTGCAAACTCAAATTCTCCAGAAAATGCCATTTTCTACATTTCAGTAACGTTTTTTGTGATTTTTCTTCATTTTTTAAGATTTTTGTTCTGGTACCTACGGTGCTTGTTTTGACTTAAAACTTTTTACCCCGACTTCTAAGACATTGAACTTGATGGGAAAAATAGCTGGAGCAGTTGGTATGGTCTGAGTTGAGAGTTTCAAAAAAAAATTGGACTGATTTTTAGTCAAACTTCAGAGGACCATAACTTTTGCTCTAGTTATCAGAATCACTATTATTTTATATGCATTTCGGGTGGAATTTGATTTCCCTCCTTCGTAAAACTGGCTCTGCCGATTTGCAAACTCAAATTCTTCAGAAAATGCCATTTTCTACATTTCAGCAATATTTTTTGTGATTTTTCTTCATTTTTCGAGATTTTTGTTCTAGTAGCTTCGGTGCTTGTTTTGACTTGCAATATTTTCCCCCCACTTCTAAGACATTGAACTTGATGGGAAAAATAGCTGGAGCAGTTGGTATGGTCTGAGTTGAGAGTTTCAAAAAAATTTTGGACTGATTTTTAGTCAAACTTCAGAGGACCATAACTTTTGCTCTGGTTATCAGAATCACTATTATTTTATATGCATTTCGGGTGGAATTTGATTTCCCTCCTTGGTAAAACTGGCTCTGCCGGTTTGCAAACTCAAATTCTTCAGAAAATTCCGTTTTCTACATTTCAGCAATATTTTTTGTGATTTTTCTTCATTTTTTTGAGATTTTTGTTCTGGTAGCTACGGTGCTTGTTTTGACTTGCAATTTTTTCCCCCCACTTCTAAGACATTGAACTTGATGGGAAAAATAGTTGGAGCAGTTGGTATGGTCTGCGTTGAGAGTTTCAAAAAAATTTTGGACTGATTTTTAGTCAAACTTCAGAGGACCATAACTTTTGCTCTGGTTATCAGAATCACTATTATTTTATATGCATTTCGGGTGGAATTATATTTCCCACCTTGTCGGAATTGGCTTTGCTGGTTTGCAAACTCAAATTCTCCAGAAAATGCCATTTTCTACATTTCAGTAATTTTTTTGTGATTTTTCTTCATTTTTTAAGATTTTTGTTCTAGTACCTACGGCGCTTGTTTTGACTTAAAACTTTTTACCCCCACTTCTAAGACATTGAACTTGATGGGAAAAATAGCTGGAGCAGTTGGTATGGTCTGAGTTGAGAGTTTCAAAAAAATTTTGGACTGATTTTTAGTCAAACTTCAGAGGACCATAACTTTTGCTCTGGTTATCAGAATCACTATTATTTTATATGCATTTCGGGTGAAATTTGATTTCCCACCTTGTCGGAATTGGCTTTGCTAGTTTGCAAACTCAAATTCTCCAGAAAATGCCATTTTCTACATTTCAGTAATGTTTTTTGTGATTTTTCTTCATTTTTTAAGATTTTTGTTCTGGTACCTATGGTGCTTGTTTTGACTTAAAACTTTTTACCCCGACTTCTAAGACATTGAACTTGAAGGGAAAAATAGCTGTAGCAGTTGGTATGGTCTGAGTTGAGAGTTTCAAAAAAAATTTGGACTGATTTTTAGTCAAACTTCAGAGGACCATAACTTTTGCTCTAGTTATCCGAATCACTATTATTTTATATGCATTTCGGGTGGAATTTGATTTCCCTCCTTGGTAAAACTGGCTCTGCCGATTTGCAAACTCAAATTCTTCAGAAAATGCCATTTTCTACATTTCAGCAATATTTTTTGTGATTTTTCTTCATTTTTCGAGATTTTTGTTCTAGTAGCTACGGTGCTTGTTTTGACTTGCAATATTTTCCCCCCACTTCTAAGACATTGAACTTGATGGGAAAAATAGTTGGAGCAGTTGGTATGGTCTGAGTTGAGAGTTTCAAAAAAAATTTAGACTGATCTTTAGTCAAACTTCAGAGGACCATAACTTTTGCTCTAGTTATCAGAACCACTATTATTTTATATGCATTTCGGGTGGAATTTGATTTCCCTCCTTTGTAAAACTGGCTCTGCCGGTTTGCAAACTGAAATTCTTCAGAAAATGCCGTTTTCTACATTTCAGCAATATTTTTTGTGATTTTTCTTCATTTTTTTGAGATTTTTGTTCTGGTAGCTACGGTGCTTGTTTTGACTTGAAATTTTTTCCCCCCACTTCTAAGACATTGAACTTGATGGGAAAAATAGCTGGAGCAGTTGGTATGGTCTGAGTTGAGAGTTTCAAAAAAATTTTGGACTGATTTTTAGTCAAACTTCAGAGGACCATAACTTTTGCTCTGGTTATCAGAATCACTATTATTTTATATGCATTTCGGGTGGAATTTGATTTCCCTCCTTGGTAAAACTGGCTCTGCCGGTTTGCAAACTCAAATTCTTCAGAAAATTCCGTTTTCTACATTTCAGCAATATTTTTTGTGATTTTTCTTCATTTTTTTGAGATTTTTGTTCTGGTAGCTACGGTGCTTGTTTTGACTTGAAATTTTTTCCCCCCACTTCTAAGACATTGAACTTGATGGGAAAAATAGTTGGAGCAGTTGGTATGGTCTGCGTTGAGAGTTTCAAAAAAATTTTGGACTGATTTTTAGTCAAACTTCAGAGGACCATAACTTTTGCTCTGGTTATCAGAATCACTATTATTTTATATGCATTTCGGGTGGAATTATATTTCCCACCTTGTCGGAATTGGCTTTGCTGGTTTGCAAACTCAAATTCTCCAGAAAATGCCATTTTCTACATTTCAGTAATTTTTTTGTGATTTTTCTTCATTTTTTAAGATTTTTGTTCTAGTACCTACGGCGCTTGTTTTGACTTAAAACTTTTTACCCCCACTTCTAAGACATTGAACTTGATGGGAAAAATAGCTGGAGCAGTTGGTATGGTCTGAGTTGAGAGTTTCAAAAAAATTTTGGACTGATTTTTAGTCAAACTTCAGAGGACCATAACTTTTGCTCTGGTTATCAGAATCACTATTATTTTATATGCATTTCGGGTGAAATTTGATTTCCCACCTTGTCGGAATTGGCTTTGCTAGTTTGCAAACTCAAATTCTCCAGAAAATGCCATTTTCTACATTTCAGTAATGTTTTTTGTGATTTTTCTTCATTTTTTAAGATTTTTGTTCTGGTACCTGTGGTGCTTGTTTTGACTTAAAACTTTTTACCCCGACTTCTAAGACATTGAACTTGAAGGGAAAAATAGCTGGAGCAGTTGGTATGGTCTGAGTTGAGAGTTTCAAAAAAAATTTGGACTGATTTTTAGTCAAACTTCAGAGGACCATAACTTTTGCTCTAGTTATCCGAATCACTATTATTTTATATGCATTTCGGGTGGAATTTGATTTCCCTCCTTGGTAAAACTGGCTCTGCCGATTTGCAAACTCAAATTCTTCAGAAAATGCCATTTTCTACATTTCAGCAATATTTTTTGTGATTTTTCTTCATTTTTCGAGATTTTTGTTCTAGTAGCTACGGTGCTTGTTTTGACTTGCAATATTTTCCCCCCACTTCTAAGACATTGAACTTGATGGGAAAAATAGCTGGAGCAGTTGGTATGGTCTGAGTTGAGAGTTTCAAAAAAAATTTAGACTGATCTTTAGTCAAACTTCAGAGGACCATAACTTTTGCTCTAGTTATCAGAACCACTATTATTTTATATGCATTTCGGGTGGAATTTGATTTCCCTCCTTTGTAAAACTGGCTCTGCCGGTTTGCAAACTGAAATTCTTCAGAAAATGCCGTTTTCTACATTTCAGCAATATTTTTTGTGATTTTTCTTCATTTTTTCGAGATTTTTGTTCTGGTAGCTACGGTGCTTGTTTTGACTTGAAATTTTTTCCCCCCACTTCTAAGACATTGAACTTGATGGGAAAAATAGCTGGAGCAGTTGGTATGGTCTGAGTTGAGAGTTTCAAAAAAATTTTGGACTGATTTTTAGTCAAACTTCAGAGGACCATAACTTTTGCTCTGGTTATCAGAATCACTATTATTTTATATGCATTTCGGGTGAAATTTGATTTCCCACCTTGTCGGAATTGGCTTTGCTGGTTTGCAAACTCAAATTCTCCAGAAAATGCCATTTTCTACATTTCAGTAACGTTTTTTGTGATTTTTCTTCATTTTTTAAGATTTTTGTTCTGGTACCTACGGTGCTTGTTTTGACTTAAAACTTTTTACCCCGACTTCTAAGACATTGAACTTGATGGGAAAAATAGCTGGAGCAGTTGGTATGGTCTGAGTTGAGAGTTTCAAAAAAAATTTGGACTGATTTTTAGTCAAACTTCAGAGGACCATAACTTTTGCTCTAGTTATGAGAATCACTATTATTTTATATGCATTTCGGGTGGAATTTGATTTCCCTCCTTGGTAAAACTGGCTCTGCCGATTTGCAAACTCAAATTCTTCAGAAAATGCCATTTTCTACATTTCAGCAATATTTTTTTTGATTTTTCTTCATTTTTCGAGATTTTTGTTCTAGTAGCTTCGGTGCTTGTTTTGACTTGCAATATTTTCCCCCCACTTCTAAGACATTGAACTTGATGGGAAAAATAGCTGGAGCAGTTGGTATGGTCTGAGTTGAGAGTTTCAAAAAAAATTTGGACTGGTCTTTAGTCAAACTTCAGAGGACCATAACTTTTGCTCTGGTTATCAGAATCACTATTATTTTATATGCATTTCGTGTGGAATTTGATTTCCCTCCTTGGTAAAACTGGCTCTGCCGGTTTGCAAACTCAAATTCTTCAGAAAATGCCGTTTTCTACATTTCAGCAATATTTTTTGTGATTTTTCTTCATTTTTTCGAGATTTTTGTTCTGGTAGCTACGGTGCTTGTTTTGACTTGAAATTTTTTCCCCCCACTTCTAAGACATTGAACTTGATGGGAAAAATAGCTGGAGCAGTTGGTATGGTCTGAGTTGAGAGTTTCAAAAAAATTTTGGACTGATTTTTAGTCAAACTTCAGAGGACCATAACTTTTGCTCTGGTTATCAGAATCACTATTATTTTATATGCATTTCGGGTGGAATTTGATTTCCCCCTTGGTAAAACTGGCTCTGCCGATTTGCAAACTCAAATTCTTCAGAAAATGCCATTTTCTACATTTCAGCAATATTTTTTGTGATTTTTCTTCATTTTTTCGAGATTTTTGTTCTGGTAGCTACGGTGCTTGGTTTGACTTGCAATTTTTTCCCCCGACTTCTAAGACATTGAACTTGATGGGAAAAATAGCTGGAGCAGTTGGTATGGTCTGAGTTGAGAGTTTCAAAAGAAATTTGGACTGATTTTTAGTCAAACTTCAGAGGACCATAACTTTTGCTCTAGTTATCAGAATCACTATTATTTTATATGCATTTCGGGTGGAATTTGATTTCCCTCCTTCGTAAAACTGGCTCTGCCGATTTGCAAACTCAAATTCTTCAGAAAATGCCATTTTCTACATTTCAGCAATATTTTTTGTGAATTTTCTTCATTTTTCGAGATTTTTGTTCTAGTAGCTTCGGTGCTTGTTTTGACTTGCAATATTTTCCCCCCACTTCTAAGACATTGAACTTGATGGGAAAAATAGCTGGAGCAGTTGGTATGGTCTGAGTTGAGAGTTTCAAAAAAATTTTGAACTGATTTTTAGTCAAACTTCAAAGGACCATAACTTTTGCTCTGGTTATCAGAATCACTATTATTTTATATGCATTTCGGGTGGAATTTGATTTCCCTCCTTGGTAAAACTGGCTCTGCCGATTTGCAAACTCAAATTCTTCAGAAAATGCCATTTTCTACATTTCAGCAATATTTTTTGTGATTTTTCTTCATTTTTCGAGATTTTTGTTCTAGTAGCTACGGTGCTTGTTTTGACTTGCAATATTTTCCCCCCACTTCTAAGACATTGAACTTGATGGGAAAAATAGCTGGAGCAGTTGGTATGGTCTGAGTTGAGAGTTTCAAAAAAATTTTGAACTGATTTTTAGTCAAACTTCAAAGGACCATAACTTTTGCTCTGGTTATCAGAATCACTATTATTTTATATGCATTTCGGGTGGAATTTGATTTCCCTCCTTGGTAAAACTGGCTCTGCCGATTTGCAAACTCAAATTCTTCAGAAAATGCCATTTTCTACATTTCAGCAATATTTTTTGTGATTTTTCTTCATTTTTTTGAGATTTTTGTTCTGGTAGCTACGGTGCTTGTTTTGACTTGAAATTTTTTCCCCCCACTTCTAAGACATTGAACTTGATGGGAAAAATAGTTGGAGCAGTTGGTATGGTCTGCGTTGAGAGTTTCAAAAAAATTTTGGACTGATTTTTAGTCAAACTTCAGAGGACCATAACTTTTGCTCTGGTTATCAGAATCACTATTATTTTATATGCATTTCGGGTGGAATTATATTTCCCACCTTGTCGGAATTGGCTTTGCTGGTTTGCAAACTCAAATTCTCCAGAAAATGCCATTTTCTACATTTCAGTAATTTTTTTGTGATTTTTCTTCATTTTTTAAGATTTTTGTTCTAGTACCTACGGTGCTTGTTTTGACTTAAAACTTTTTACCCCCCACTTCTAAGACATTGAACTTGATGGGAAAAATAGCTGGAGCAGTTGGTATGGTCTGAGTTGAGAGTTTCAAAAAAATTTTGGACTGATTTTTAGTCAAACTTCAGAGGACCAAACTTTTGCTCTGGTTATCAGAATCACTATTATTTTATATGCATTTCGGGTGGAATTATATTTCCCACCTTGTCGGAATTGGCTTTGCTGGTTTGCAAACTCAAATTCTCCAGAAAATGCCATTTTCTACATTTCAGTAATTTTTTTGTGATTTTTCTTCATTTTTTAAGATTTTTGTTCTAGTACCTACGGTGCTTGTTTTGACTTAAAAATTTTTACCCCCACTTCTAAGACATTGAACTTGATGGGAAAAATAGCTGGAGCAGTTGGTATGGTCTGAGTTGAGAGTTTCAAAAAAATTTTGGACTGATTTTTAGTCAAACTTCAGAGGACCATAACTTTTGCTCTGGTTATCAGAATCACTATTATTTTATATGCATTTCGGGTGAAATTTGATTTCCCACCTTGTCGGAATTGGCTTTGCTAGTTTGCAAACTCAAATTCTCCAGAAAATGCCATTTTCTACATTTTAGTAATGTTTTTTGTGATTTTTCTTCATTTTTTAAGATTTTTGTTCTGGTACCTATGGTGCTTGTTTGACTTAAAACTTTTTACCCCGACTTCTAAGACATTGAACTTGAAGGGAAAAATAGCTGGAGCAGTTGGTATGGTCTGAGTTGAGGTTTCAAAAAAAATTTGGACTGATTTTTAGTCAAACTTCAGAGGACCATAACTTTTGCTCTAGTTATCCGAATCACTATTATTTTATATGCATTTCGGGTGGAATTTGATTTTCCCTCCTTGGTAAAACTGGCTCTGCCGATTTGCAAACTCCAAATTCTTCAGAAAATGCCATTTTCTACATTTCAGCAATATTTTTTGTGATTTTTCTTCATTTTTCGAGATTTTGTGTTCTAGTAGCTACGGTGCTTGTTTTGACTTGCAATATTTTCCCCCACTTCTAAGACATTGAACTTGATGGAAAAATAGCTGGAGCAGTTGGTATGGTCTGAGTTGAGAGTTTCAAAAAAAATTTAGACTGATCTTTAGTCAAACTTCAGAGGACCATAACTTTTGCTCTAGTTATCAGAACCACTATTATTTTATATGCATTTCGGGTGGAATTTGATTTCCCTCCTTGGTAAAACTGGCTCTGCCGGTTTGCAAACTGAAATTCTTCAGAAAATGCCGTTTTCTACTTTCAGCAATTTTTTTTGTGATTTTTCTTCATTTTTTCGAGATTTTTGTTCTGGTAGCTACGGTGCTTGTTTTGACTTGAAATTTTTTCCCCCCACTTCTAAGACATTGAACTTGATGGGAAAAATAGCTGGAGTAGTTGGTATGGTCTGAGTTGAGAGTTTCAAAAAATTTTGGACTGATTTTTTAGTCAAACTTCAGAGGACCATAACTTTTGCTCTGGGTATCAGAATCACTATTATTTTATATGCATTTCGGGTGAAATTTGATTTCCCACCTGTCGGAATTGGCTTTGCTGGTTTGCAAACTCAAATTCTCCAGAAAATGCCATTTTTCTACATTTCAGTAACGTTTTTTGTGATTTTTCTTCATTTTTTAAGATTTTTTGTTCTGGTACCTACGGTGCTTGTTTTGACTTAAAACTTTTTACCCCGACTTCTAAGACAGTGAACTTGATGGGAAAAATAGCTGGAGCAGTTGGTATGGTCTGAGTTGAGAGTTTCAAAAAAAATTTGGACTGATTTTTAGTCAAACTTCAGAGGACCATAACTTTTGCTCTAGTTATCAGAATCACTATATTTTATATGCATTTCGGGGTGGAATTTGATTTCCCTCCTTCGTTAAACTGGCTCTGCCGATTTGCAAACTCAAATTCTTCAGAAAATGCCATTTTCTACATTTCAGCAATATTTTTGTGATTTTTCTTCATTTTTCGAGATTTTTGTTCTAGTAGCTACGGTGCTTGTTTTGACTTGCAATATTTTCCCCCCACTTCTAAGACATTGAACTTGATGGGAAAAATAGTTGGAGCAGTTGGTATGGTCTGCGTTGAGAGTTTCAAAAAAATTTTGGACTGATTTTTAGTCAAACTTCAGGAGGACCATAACTTTTGCTCTGGTTATCAGAATCACTATTATTTTATATGCATTTCGGGTGGAATTATATTTCCCACCTTGTCGGAATTGGCTTTGCTGGTTTGCAAACTCAAATTCTCCAGAAAATGCCATTTTCTACTTTTCAGTAATTTTTTTGTGATTTTTCTTCATTTTTTAAGATTTTTGTTCTAGTACCTACGGCGCTTGTTTTGACTTAAACTTTTTACCCCCACTTCTAAGACATTGAACTTGATGGGAAAAATAGCTGGAGCAGTTGGTATGGTCTGAGTTGAGAGTTTCAAAAAAATTTTGGACTGATTTTTAGTCAAACTTCAGAGGACCATAACTTTTGCTCTGGTTATCAGAATCACTATTATTTTATATGCATTTCGGGTGAAATTTGATTTCCCACCTTGTCGGAATTGGCTTTGCTAGTTTGCAAACTCAAATTCTCCAGAAAATGCCATTTTCTACATTTCAGTAATGTTTTTTTGTGATTTTTCTTCATGTTTTAAGATTTTTGTTCTGGTACCTATGGTGCTTGTTTGACTTAAAACTTTTTACCCCGACTTCTAAGAACTTGAACTTGAAGGGAAAAATAGCTGGAGCAGTTGGTATGGTCTGAGTTGAGAGTTTCAAAAAAAATTTGGACTGATTTTTAGTCAACTTCAGAGGACCATACTTTTGCTCTAGTTATCCGAATCACTATTATTTTATATGCATTTCGGGTGGAATTTGATTTCCCTCCTTGGTAAAACTGGCTCTGCCGATTTGCAAACTCAAATTCTTCAGAAAATGCCATTTCTACATTTCAGCAATTTTTTGTGATTTTTCTTCATTTTTCGAGATTTTTGTCTAGTAGCTACGGTGCTTGTTTTGACTTGCAATATTTTCCCCCCACTTCTAAGACATTGAACTTGATGGGAAAAATAGCTGGAGCAGTTGGTATGGTCTGAGTTGAGAGTTTCAAAAAAATTTAGACTGATCTTTAGTCAAACTTCAGAGGACCATAACTTTTGCTCTAGTTATCAGAACCACTATTATTTTATATGCATTTCGGGTGGAATTGAGTTCCCTCCTTGGTAAAACTGGCTCTGCCGGTTTGCAAACTGAAATTCTTCAGAAAATGCCGTTTTCTACATTTCAGCAATATTTTTTGTGATTTTCTTCATTTTTCGAGATTTTTGTTCTGGTAGCTACGGTGCTTGTTTTGACTTGAAATTTTTTCCCCCCACTTCTAAGACATTGAACTTGATGGAAAAATAGCTGGAGCAGTTGGTATGGTCTGAGTTGAGAGTTTCAAAAAAATTTTGGACTGATTTTTAGTCAAACTTCAGAGGACCATAACTTTTGCTCTGGTTATCAGAATCACTATTATTTTATATGCATTTCGGTGGAATTTGATTTCCCTCCTTGGTAAAACTGGCTCTGCCGGTTTGCAAACTCAAATTCTTCAGAAAATGCCGTTTTCTACATTTCAGCAATATTTTTTGTGATTTTTCTTCATTTTTTTGAGATTTTTGTTCTGGGTAGCTACGTGCTTGTTTTGACTTGAAATTTTTTTCCCCCCACTTCTAAGACATTGAACTTGATGGGAAAAATAGTTGGAGCAGTTGGTATGGTCTGCGTTGAGAGTTTCAAAAAATTTTGGACTGATTTTTAGTCAAACTTCAGAGGACCATAACTTTTGCTCTGGTTATCAGAATCACTATTATTTATATGCATTTCGGGTGGAATTATATTTCCCACCTTGTCGGAATTGGCTTTGCTGGTTTGCAAACTCAAATTCTCCAGAAAATGCCATTTTCTACATTTCAGTAATTTTTTTGTGATTTTTCTTCATTTTTTAAGATTTTTGTTCTAGTACCTACGGTGCTTGTTGTGACTTAAAACTTTTTACCCCCACTTCTAAGACATTGAACTGATGGAAAAATAGCTGGAGCAGTTGGTATGGTCTGAGTTGAGAGTTTCAAAAAAATTTTGGACTGATTTTTAGTCAAACTTCAGAGGACCATAACTTTTGCTCTGGTTATCAGAATCACTATTATTTTATATGCATTTCGGGTGAAATTTGATTTCCCCACCTTGTCGGAATTGGCTTTTGCTAGTTTGCAAACTCAAATTCTCCAGAAATGCCATTTTCTACATTTCAGTAATGTTTTTTGTGATTTTTCTTCATTTTTTAAGATTTTTGTTCTGGTACCTATGGTGCTTGTGTTGACTTAAAACTTTTTACCCCGACTTCTAAGACATTGAACTTGAAGGGAAAAATAGCTGGAGCAGTTGGTATGGTCTGAGTTGAGAGTTTCAAAAAAAATTTGGACTGATTTTTAGTCAAACTTCAGAGGACCATAACTTTTGCTCTAGTTATCCGAATCCACTATTATTTTATATGCATTTCGGGTGGAATTTGATTTCCCTCCTTGGTAAAACTGGCTCTGCCGATTTGCAAACTCAAATTCTTCAGAAAATGCCATTTTCTACATTTCAGCAATATTTTTTGTGATTATTTTTTGTGATTTTTCTTCATTTTTCGAGATTTTTGTTCTAGTAGCTACGGTGCTTGTTTTGACTTGCAATATTTTCACCCCACTTCTAAGACATTGAACTTGATGGGAAAAATAGCTGGAGCAGTTGGTATGGTCTGAGTTGAGAGTTTCAAAAAAAATTTAGACTGATCTTTAGTCAAACTTCAGAGGACCATAACTTTTGCTCTAGTTATCAGAACCACTATTATTTTATATGCATTTCGGGTGGAATTTGATTTCCCTCCTTGGTAAAACTGGCTCTGCCGGTTTGCAAACTGAAATTCTTCAGAAAATGCCGTTTTCTACATTTCAGCAATATTTTTTGTGATTTTTCTTCATTTTTTCGAGATTTTTGTTCTGGTAGCTACGGTGCTTGTTTTGACTTGAAATTTTTTCCCCCCACTTCTAAGACATTGAACTTGATGGGAAAAATAGCTGGAGCAGTTGGTATGGTCTGAGTTGAGAGTTTCAAAAAAATTTTGGACTGATTTTTAGTCAAACTTCAGAGGACCATAACTTTTGCTCTGGTTATCAGAATCACTATTATTTTATATGCATTTCGGGTGGAATTTGATTTCCCTCCTTGGTAAAACTGGCTCTGCCGATTTGCAAACTCAAATTCTTCAGAAAATGCCATTTTCTACATTTCAGCAATATTTTTTGTGATTTTTCTTCATTTTTCGAGATTTTTGTTCTAGTAGCTACGGTGCTTGTTTTGACTTGCAATATTTTCCCCCCACTTCTAAGACATTGAACTTGATGGGAAAAATAGCTGGAGCAGTTGGTATGGTCTGAGTTGAGAGTTTCAAAAAAATTTTGGACTGATTTTTAGTCAAACTTCAGAGGACCATAACTTTTGCTCTGGTTATCAGAATCACTATTATTTTATATGCATTTCGGGTGGAATTTGATTTCCCCCTTGGTAAAACTGGCTCTGCCGATTTGCAAACTCAAATTCTTCAGAAAATGCCATTTTCTACATTTCAGCAATATTTTTTGTGATTTTTCTTCATTTTTTCGAGATTTTTGTTCTGGTAGCTACGGTGCTTGGTTTGACTTGCAATTTTTTCCCCCGACTTCTAAGACATTGAACTTGATGGGAAAAATAGCTGGAGCAGTTGGTATGGTCTGAGTTGAGAGTTTCAAAAAAATTTTGGACTGATTTTTAGTCAAACTTCAGAGGACCATAACTTTTGCTCTGGTTATCAGAATCACTATTATTTTATATGCATTTCGGGTGAAATTTGATTTCCCACCTTGTCGGAATTGGCTTTGCTGGTTTGCAAACTCAAATTCTCCAGAAAATGCCATTTTCTACATTTCAGTAACGTTTTTTGTGATTTTTCTTCATTTTTTAAGATTTTTGTTCTGGTACCTACGGTGCTTGTTTTGACTTAAAACTTTTTACCCCGACTTCTAAGACATTGAACTTGATGGGAAAAATAGCTGGAGCAGTTGGTATGGTCTGAGTTGAGAGTTTCAAAAAAAATTTGGACTGATTTTTAGTCAAACTTCAGAGGACCATAACTTTTGCTCTAGTTATCAGAATCACTATTATTTTATATGCATTTCGGGTGGAATTTGATTTCCCTCCTTGGTAAAACTGGCTCTGCCGATTTGCAAACTCAAATTCTTCAGAAAATGCCATTTTCTACATTTCAGCAATATTTTTTTTGATTTTTCTTCATTTTTCGAGATTTTTGTTCTAGTAGCTTCGGTGCTTGTTTTGACTTGCAATATTTTCCCCCCACTTCTAAGACATTGAACTTGATGGGAAAAATAGCTGGAGCAGTTGGTATGGTCTGAGTTGAGAGTTTCAAAAAAAATTTGGACTGATCTTTAGTCAAACTTCAGAGGACCATAACTTTTGCTCTGGTTATCAGAATCACTATTATTTTATATGCATTTCGGGTGGAATTTGATTTCCCTCCTTGGTAAAATTGGCTCTGCCGGTTTGCAAACTCAAATTCTTCAGAAAATGCCGTTTTCTACATTTCAGCAATATTTTTTGTGATTTTTCTTCATTTTTTCGAGATTTTTGTTCTGGTAGCTACGGTGCTTGTTTTGACTTGAAATTTTTTCCCCCCACTTCTAAGACATTGAACTTGATGGGAAAAATAGCTGGAGCAGTTGGTATGGTCTGAGTTGAGAGTTTCAAAAAAAATTTGGACTGGTCTTTAGTCAAACTTCAGAGGACCATAACTTTTGCTCTGGTTATCAGAATCACTATTATTTTATATGCATTTCGGGTGGAATTTGATTTCCCCCCTTGGTAAAACTGGCTCTGCCGATTTGCAAACTCAAATTCTTCAGAAAATGCCATTTTCTACATTTCAGCAATATTTTTTGTGATTTTTCTTCATTTTTTCGAGATTTTTGTTCTGGTAGCTACGGTGCTTGGTTTGACTTGCAATTTTTTCCCCCGACTTCTAAGACATTGAACTTGATGGGAAAAATAGCTGGAGCAGTTGGTATGGTCTGAGTTGAGAGTTTCAAAAAAATTTTGGACTGATTTTTAGTCAAACTTCAGAGGACCATAACTTTTGCTCTGGTTATCAGAATCACTATTATTTTATATGCATTTCGGGTGAAATTTGATTTCCCACCTGTCGGAATTGGCTTTGCTGGTTTGCAAACTCAAATTCTCCAGAAAATGCCATTTTCTACATTTCAGTAACGTTTTTTGTGATTTTTCTTCATTTTTTAAGATTTTTGTTCTGGTACCTACGGTGCTTGTTTTGACTTAAAACTTTTTACCCCGACTTCTAAGACATTGAACTTGATGGGAAAAATAGCTGGAGCAGTTGGTATGGTCTGAGTTGAGAGTTTCAAAAAAAATTTGGACTGATTTTTAGTCAAACTTCAGAGGACCATAACTTTTGCTCTAGTTATCAGAATCACTATTATTTTATATGCATTTCGGGTGGAATTTGATTTCCCTCCTTCGTAAAACTGGCTCTGCCGATTTGCAAACTCAAATTCTTCAGAAAATGCCATTTTCTACATTTCAGCAATATTTTTTGTGATTTTTCTTCATTTTTCGAGATTTTTGTTCTAGTAGCTACGGTGCTTGTTTTGACTTGCAATATTTTCCCCCCACTTCTAAGACATTGAACTTGATGGGAAAAATAGCTGGAGCAGTTGGTATGGTCTGAGTTGAGAGTTTCAAAAAAATTTTGGACTGATTTTTAGTCAAACTTCAGAGGACCATAACTTTTGCTCTGGTTATCAGAATCACTATTATTTTATATGCATTTCGGGTGGAATTTGATTTCCCCCTTGGTAAAACTGGCTCTGCCGATTTGCAAACTCAAATTCTTCAGAAAATGCCATTTTCTACATTTCAACAATATTTTTTTTGATTTTTCTTCATTTTTCGAGATTTTTGTTCTAGTAGCTTCGGTGCTTGTTTTGACTTGCAATATTTTCCCCCCACTTCTAAGACATTGAACTTGATGGGAAAAATAGCTGGAGCAGTTGGTATGGTCTGAGTTGAGAGTTTCAAAAAAAATTTGGACTGATCTTTAGTCAAACTTCAGAGGACCATAACTTTTGCTCTGGTTATCAGAATCACTATTATTTTATATGCATTTCGGGTGGAATTTGATTTCCCTCCTTCGTAAAACTGGCTCTGCCGATTTGCAAACTCAAATTCTTCAGAAAATGCCATTTTCTACATTTCAGCAATATTTTTTGTGATTTTTCTTCATTTTTCGAGATTTTTGTTCTAGTAGCTACGGTGCTTGTTTTGACTTGCAATATTTTCCCCCCACTTCTAAGACATTGAACTTGATGGGAAAAATAGCTGGAGCAGTTGGTATGGTCTGAGTTGAGAGTTTCAAAAAAATTTTGGACTGATTTTTAGTCAAACTTCAGAGGACCATAACTTTTGCTCTGGTTATCAGAATCACTATTATTTTATATGCATTTCGGGTGGAATTTGATTTCCCCCTTGGTAAAACTGGCTCTGCCGATTTGCAAACTCAAATTCTTCAGAAAATGCCATTTTCTACATTTCAGCAATATTTTTTGTGATTTTTCTTCATTTTTTCGAGATTTTTGTTCTGGTAGCTACGGTGCTTGGTTTGACTTGCAATTTTTTCCCCCGACTTCTAAGACATTGAACTTGATGGGAAAAATAGCTGGAGCAGTTGGTATGGTCTGAGTTGAGAGTTTCAAAAAAATTTTGGACTGATTTTTAGTCAAACTTCAGAGGACCATAACTTTTGCTCTGGTTATCAGAATCACTATTATTTTATATGCATTTCGGGTGAAATTTGATTTCCCACCTTGTCGGAATTGGCTTTGCTGGTTTGCAAACTCAAATTCTCCAGAAAATGCCATTTTCTACATTTCAGTAACGTTTTTTGTGATTTTTCTTCATTTTTTAAGATTTTTGTTCTGGTACCTACGGTGCTTGTTTTGACTTAAAACTTTTTACCCCGACTTCTAAGACATTGAACTTGATGGGAAAAATAGCTGGAGCAGTTGGTATGGTCTGAGTTGAGAGTTTCAAAAAAAATTTGGACTGATTTTTAGTCAAACTTCAGAGGACCATAACTTTTGCTCTAGTTATCAGAATCACTATTATTTTATATGCATTTCGGGTGGAATTTGATTTCCCTCCTTGGTAAAACTGGCTCTGCCGATTTGCAAACTCAAATTCTTCAGAAAATGCCATTTTCTACATTTCAGCAATATTTTTTTTGATTTTTCTTCATTTTTCGAGATTTTTGTTCTAGTAGCTTCGGTGCTTGTTTTGACTTGCAATATTTTCCCCCCACTTCTAAGACATTGAACTTGATGGGAAAAATAGCTGGAGCAGTTGGTATGGTCTGAGTTGAGAGTTTCAAAAAAAATTTGGACTGATCTTTAGTCAAACTTCAGAGGACCATAACTTTTGCTCTGGTTATCAGAATCACTATTATTTTATATGCATTTCGGGTGGAATTTGATTTCCCTCCTTGGTAAAATTGGCTCTGCCGGTTTGCAAACTCAAATTCTTCAGAAAATGCCGTTTTCTACATTTCAGCAATATTTTTTGTGATTTTTCTTCATTTTTTCGAGATTTTTGTTCTGGTAGCTACGGTGCTTGTTTTGACTTGAAATTTTTTCCCCCCACTTCTAAGACATTGAACTTGATGGGAAAAATAGCTGGAGCAGTTGGTATGGTCTGAGTTGAGAGTTTCAAAAAAATTTTGGACTGATTTTTAGTCAAACTTCAGAGGACCATAACTTTTGCTCTGGTTATCAGAATCACTATTATTTTATATGCATTTCGGGTGGAATTTGATTTCCCCCTTGGTAAAACTGGCACTGCCGATTTGCAAACTCAAATTCTTCAGAAAATGCCATTTTCTACATTTCAGCAATATTTTTTGTGATTTTTCTTCATTTTTTCGAGATTTTTGTTCTGGTACCTACGGTGCTTGGTTTGACTTGCAATTTTTTCCCCCGACTTCTAAGACATTGAACTTGATGGGAAAAATAGCTGGAGCAGTTGGTATGGTCTGAGTTGAGAGTTTCAAAAAAATTTTGGACTGATTTTTAGTCAAACTTCAGAGGACCATAACTTTTGCTCTGGTTATCAGAATCACTATTATTTTATATGCATTTCGGGTGAAATTTGATTTCCCACCTGTCGGAATTGGCTTTGCTGGTTTGCAAACTCAAATTCTCCAGAAAATGCCATTTTCTACATTTCAGTAACGTTTTTTGTGATTTTTCTTCATTTTTTAAGATTTTTGTTCTGGTACCTACGGTGCTTGTTTTGACTTAAAACTTTTTACCCCGACTTCTAAGACATTGAACTTGATGGGAAAAATAGCTGGAGCAGTTGGTATGGTCTGAGTTGAGAGTTTCAAAAAAAATTTGGACTGATTTTTAGTCAAACTTCAGAGGACCATAACTTTTGCTCTAGTTATCAGAATCACTATTATTTTATATGCATTTCGGGTGGAATTTGATTTCCCTCCTTCGTAAAACTGGCTCTGCCGATTTGCAAACTCAAATTCTTCAGAAAATGCCATTTTCTACATTTCAGCAATATTTTTTGTGATTTTTCTTCATTTTTCGAGATTTTTGTTCTAGTAGCTACGGTGCTTGTTTTGACTTGCAATATTTTCCCCCCACTTCTAAGACATTGAACTTGATGGGAAAAATAGCTGGAGCAGTTGGTATGGTCTGAGTTGAGAGTTTCAAAAAAATTTTGGACTGATTTTTAGTCAAACTTCAGAGGACCATAACTTTTGCTCTGGTTATCAGAATCACTATTATTTTATATGCATTTCGGGTGGAATTTGATTTCCCTCCTTGGTAAAACTGGCTCTGCCGGTTTGCAAACTCAAATTCTTCAGAAAATGCCGTTTTCTACATTTCAGCAATATTTTTTGTGATTTTTCTTCATTTTTTTGAGATTTTTGTTCTGGTAGCTACGGTGCTTGTTTTGACTTGAAATTTTTTCCCCCCACTTCTAAGACATTGAACTTGATGGGAAAAATAGTTGGAGCAGTTGGTATGGTCTGCGTTGAGAGTTTTAAAAAAATTTTGGACTGATTTTTAGTCAAACTTCAGAGGACCATAACTTTTACTCTGGTTATCAGAATCACTATTATTTTATATGCATTTCGGGTGGAATTATATTTCCCACCTTGTTGGAATTGGCTTTGCTGGTTTGCAAACTCAAATTCTTCAGAAAATGCCATTTTCTACATTTCAGCAATATTTTTTGTGATTTTTCTTCATTTTTCGAGATTTTTGTTCTAGTAGCTTCGGTGCTTGTTTTGACTTGCAATATTTTCCCCCCACTTCTAAGACATTGAACTTGATGGGAAAAATAGCTGGAGCAGTTGGTATGGTCTGAGTTGAGAGTTTCAAAAAAATTTTGAACTGATTTTTAGTCAAACTTCAAAGGACCATAACTTTTGCTCTGGTTATCAGAATCACTATTATTTTATATGCATTTCGGGTGGAATTTGATTTCCCTCCTTGGTAAAACTGGCTCTGCCGATTTGCAAACTCAAATTCTTCAGAAAATGCCATTTTCTATATTTCAACAATATTTTTTGTGATTTTTCTTCATTTTTCGAGATTTTTGTTCTAGTAGCTACGGTGCTTGTTTTGACTTGCAATTTTTTCCCCCGACTTCTAAGACATTGAACTTGATGGGAAAAATAGCTGGAGCAGTTGGTATGGTCTGAGTTGAGAGTTTCAAAAAAATTTTGGACTGATTTTTAGTCAAACTTCAGAGGACCATAACTTTTGCTCTGGTTATCAGAATCACTATTATTTTATATGCATTTCGGGTGGAATTTGATTTCCCTCCTTGGTAAAACTGGCTCTGCCGGTTTGCAAACTCAAATTCTTCAGAAAATGCCGTTTTCTACATTTCAGCAATATTTTTTGTGATTTTTCTTCATTTTTTTGAGATTTTTGTTCTGGTAGCTACGGTGCTTGTTTTGACTTGAAATTTTTTCCCCCCACTTCTAAGACATTGAACTTGATGGGAAAAATAGTTGGAGCAGTTGGTATGGTCTGCGTTGAGAGTTTTAAAAAAATTTTGGACTGATTTTTAGTCAAACTTCAGAGGACCATAACTTTTACTCTGGTTATCAGAATCACTATTATTTTATATGCATTTCGGGTGGAATTATATTTCCCACCTTGTTGGAATTGGCTTTGCTGGTTTGCAAACTCAAATTCTTCAGAAAATGCCATTTTCTACATTTCAGCAATATTTTTTGTGATTTTTCTTCATTTTTCGAGATTTTTGTTCTAGTAGCTTCGGTGCTTGTTTTGACTTGCAATATTTTCCCCCCACTTCTAAGACATTGAACTTGATGGGAAAAATAGCTGGAGCAGTTGGTATGGTCTGAGTTGAGAGTTTCAAAAAAATTTTGAACTGATTTTTAGTCAAACTTCAAAGGACCATAACTTTTGCTCTGGTTATCAGAATCACTATTATTTTATATGCATTTCGGGTGGAATTTGATTTCCCTCCTTGGTAAAACTGGCTCTGCCGATTTGCAAACTCAAATTCTTCAGAAAATGCCATTTTCTATATTTCAACAATATTTTTTGTGATTTTTCTTCATTTTTCGAGATTTTTGTTCTAGTAGCTACGGTGCTTGTTTTGACTTGCAATTTTTTCCCCCGACTTCTAAGACATTGAACTTGATGGGAAAAATAGCTGGAGCAGTTGGTATGGTCTGAGTTGAGAGTTTCAAAAAAATTTTGGACTGATTTTTAGTCAAACTTCAGAGGACCATAACTTTTGCTCTGGTTATCAGAATCACTATTATTTTATATGCATTTCGGGTGGAATTTGATTTCCCTCCTTGGTAAAACTGGCTCTGCCGGTTTGCAAACTCAAATTCTTCAGAAAATGCCGTTTTCTACATTTCAGCAATATTTTTTGTGATTTTTCTTCATTTTTTTGAGATTTTTGTTCTGGTAGCTACGGTGCTTGTTTTGACTTGAAATTTTTTCCCCCCACTTCTAAGACATTGAACTTGATGGGAAAAATAGTTGGAGCAGTTGGTATGGTCTGCGTTGAGAGTTTTAAAAAAATTTTGGACTGATTTTTAGTCAAACTTCAGAGGACCATAACTTTTACTCTGGTTATCAGAATCACTATTATTTTATATGCATTTCGGGTGGAATTATATTTCCCACCTTGTTGGAATTGGCTTTGCTGGTTTGCAAACTCAAATTCTTCAGAAAATGCCATTTTCTACATTTCAGCAACATTTTTTGTGATTTTTCTTCATTTTTCGAGATTTTTGTTCTAGTAGCTTCGGTGCTTGTTTTGACTTGCAATATTTTCCCCCCACTTCTAAGACATTGAACTTGATGGGAAAAATAGCTGGAGCAGTTGGTATGGTCTGAGTTGAGAGTTTCAAAAAAATTTTGAACTGATTTTTAGTCAAACTTCAAAGGACCATAACTTTTGCTCTGGTTATCAGAATCACTATTATTTTATATGCATTTCGGGTGGAATTTGATTTCCCTCCTTGGTAAAACTGGCTCTGCCGATTTGCAAACTCAAATTCTTCAGAAAATGCCATTTTCTACATTTCAGCAATATTTTTTGTGATTTTTCTTCATTTTTCGAGATTTTTGTTCTAGTAGCTACGGTGCTTGTTTTGACTTGCAATATTTTCCCCCCACTTCTAAGACATTGAACTTGATGGGAAAAATAGCTGGAGCAGTTGGTATGGTCTGAGTTGAGAGTTTCAAAAAAATTTTGGACTGATTTTTAGTCAAACTTCAGAGGACCATAACTTTTGCTCTGGTTATCAGAATCACTATTATTTTATATGCATTTCGGGTGGAATTTGATTTCCCTCCTTGGTAAAACTGGCTCTGCCGGTTTGCAAACTCAAATTCTTCAGAAAATGCCGTTTTCTACATTTCAGCAATATTTTTTGTGATTTTTCTTCATTTTTTTGAGATTTTTGTTCTGGTAGCTACGGTGCTTGTTTTGACTTGAAATTTTTTCCCCCCACTTCTAAGACATTGAACTTGATGGGAAAAATAGTTGGAGCAGTTGGTATGGTCTGCGTTGAGAGTTTCAAAAAAATTTTGGACTGATTTTTAGTCAAACTTCAGAGGACCATAACTTTTGCTCTGGTTATCAGAATCACTATTATTTTATATGCATTTCGGGTGGAATTATATTTCCCACCTTGTCGGAATTGGCTTTGCTGGTTTGCAAACTCAAATTCTCCAGAAAATGCCATTTTCTACATTTCAGTAATTTTTTTGTGATTTTTCTTCATTTTTTAAGATTTTTGTTCTAGTACCTACGGCGCTTGTTTTGACTTAAAACTTTTTACCCCCACTTCTAAGACATTGAACTTGATGGGAAAAATAGCTGGAGCAGTTGGTATGGTCTGAGTTGAGAGTTTCAAAAATATTTTGGACTGATTTTTAGTCAAACTTCAGAGGACCATAACTTTTGCTCTGGTTATCAGAATCACTATTATTTTATATGCATTTCGGGTGAAATTTGATTTCCCACCTTGTCGGAATTGGCTTTGCTAGTTTGCAAACTCAAATTCTCCAGAAAATGCCATTTTCTACATTTCAGTAATGTTTTTTGTGATTTTTCTTCATTTTTTAAGATTTTTGTTCTGGTACCTATGGTGCTTGTTTTGACTTAAAACTTTTTACCCCGACTTCTAAGACATTGAACTTGAAGGGAAAAATAGCTGGAGCAGTTGGTATGGTCTGAGTTGAGAGTTTCAAAAAAAATTTGGACTGATTTTTAGTCAAACTTCAGAGGACCATAACTTTTGCTCTAGTTATCCGAATCACTATTATTTTATATGCATTTCGGGTGGAATTTGATTTCCCTCCTTGGTAAAACTGGCTCTGCCGATTTGCAAACTCAAATTCTTCAGAAAATGCCATTTTCTACATTTCAGCAATATTTTTTGTGATTTTTCTTCATTTTTCGAGATTTTTGTTCTAGTAGCTACGGTGCTTGTTTTGACTTGCAATATTTTCCCCCCACTTCTAAGACATTGAACTTGATGGGAAAAATAGCTGGAGCAGTTGGTATGGTCTGAGTTGAGAGTTTCAAAAAAAATTTAGACTGATCTTTAGTCAAACTTCAGAGGACCATAACTTTTGCTCTAGTTATCAGAACCACTATTATTTTATATGCATTTCGGGTGGAATTTGATTTCCCTCCTTGGTAAAACTGGCTCTGCCGGTTTGCAAACTCAAATTCTTCAGAAAATGCCGTTTTCTACATTTCAGCAATATTTTTTGTGATTTTTCTTCATTTTTTCGAGATTTTTGTTCTGGTAGCTACGGTGCTTGTTTTGACTTGAAATTTTTTCCCCCCACTTCTAAGACATTGAACTTGATGGGAAAAATAGCTGGAGCAGTTGGTATGGTCTGAGTTGAGAGTTTCAAAAAAATTTTGGACTGATTTTTAGTCAAACTTCAGAGGACCATAACTTTTGCTCTGGTTATCAGAATCACTATTATTTTATATGCATTTCGGGTGGAATTTGATTTCCCTCCTTGGTAAAACTGGCTCTGCCGATTTGCAAACTCAAATTCTTCAGAAAATGCCATTTTCTACATTTCAGCAATATTTTTTGTGATTTTTCTTCATTTTTCGAGATTTTTGTTCTAGTAGCTACGGTGCTTGTTTTGACTTGCAATATTTTCCCCCCACTTCTAAGACATTGAACTTGATGGGAAAAATAGCTGGAGCAGTTGGTATGGTCTGAGTTGAGAGTTTCAAAAAAAATTTGGACTGATCTTTAGTCAAACTTCAGAGGACCATAACTTTTGCTCTAGTTATCAGAATCACTATTATTTTATATGCATTTCGGGTGGAATTTGATTTCCCTCCTTGGTAAAACTGGCTCTGCCGGTTTGCAAACTGAAATTCTTCAGAAAATGCCGTTTTCTACATTTCAGCAATATTTTTTGTGATTTTTCTTCATTTTTTCGAGATTTTTGTTCTGGTACCTACGGTGCTTGTTTTGACTTGAAATTTTTTCCCCCCACTTCTAAGACATTGAACTTGATGGGAAAAATAGCTGGAGCAGTTGGTATGGTCTGAGTTGAGAGTTTCAAAAAAATTTTGGACTGATTTTTAGTCAAACTTCAGAGGACCATAACTTTTGCTCTGGTTATCAGAATCACTATTATTTTATATGCATTTCGGGTGAAATTTGATTTCCCACCTTGTCGGAATTGGCTTTGCTGGTTTGCAAACTCAAATTCTCCAGAAAATGCCATTTTCTACATTTCAGTAACGTTTTTTGTGATTTTTCTTCATTTTTTAAGATTTTTGTTCTGGTACCTACGGTGCTTGTTTTGACTTAAAACTTTTTACCCCGACTTCTAAGACATTGAACTTGATGGGAAAAATAGCTGGAGCAGTTGGTATGGTCTGAGTTGAGAGTTTCAAAAAAATTTTGGACTGATTTTTAGTCAAACTTCAGAGGACCATAACTTTTGCTCTGGTTATCAGAATCACTATTATTTTATATGCATTTCGGGTGAAATTTGATTTCCCACCTTGTCGGAATTGGCTTTGCTGGTTTGCAAACTCAAATTCTCCAGAAAATGCCATTTTCTACATTTCAGTAACGTTTTTTGTGATTTTTCTTCATTTTTTAAGATTTTTGTTCTGGTACCTACGGCGCTTGTTTTGACTTAAAACTTTTTACCCCGACTTCTAAGACATTGAACTTGATGGGAAAAATAGCTGGAGCAGTTGGTATGGTCTGAGTTGAGAGTTTCAAAAAAAATTTGGACTGATTTTTAGTCAAACTTTAGAGGACCATAACTTTTGCTCTAGTTATCAAAATCACTATTATTTCATATGCATTTCGGGTGGAATTTGATTTCCCTCCTTGGAAAACTGGCTCTGCCGATTTGCAAACTCAAATTCTTCAGAAAATGCCATTTTCTACATTTCAGCAATAGTTTTTGTGATTTTTCTTCATTTTAGAGATTTTTGTTCTAGTAGCTAATGTGCTTGTTTTGACTTGCAATATTTCCTCCCCACTTCTAAGACATTGAACTTGATGGGAAAAATAGCTGGAGCAGTTGGTATGGTCTGAGTTGAGAGTTTCAAAAAAATTTTGGACTGATTTTTAGTCAAACTTCAGAGGACCATAACTTTTGCTCTGGTTATCAGAATCACTATTATTTTATATGCATTTCGGGTGGAATTTGATTTCCCTCCTTGGTAAAACAGGCTCTGCCGGTTTGCAAACTCAAATTCTTCAGAAAATGCCGTTTTCTACATTTCAGCAATATTTTTTGTGATTTTTCTTCATTTTTTCGAGATTTTTGTTCTGGTAGCTACGGTGCTTGTTTTGACTTGAAATTTTTTCCCCCCACTTCTAAGACATTGAACTTGATGGGAAAAATAGATGGAGCAGTTGGTATGGTCTGAGTTGAGAGTTTCAAAAAAATTTTGGACTGATTTTTAGTCAAACTTCAGAGGACCATAACTTTTGCTCTGGTTATCAGAATCACTATTATTTTATATGCATTTCGGGTGGGATTTGATTTCCCTCCTTGGTAAAACTGGCTCTGCCGATTTGCAAACTCAAATTCTTCAGAAAATGCCATTTTCTACATTTCAGCAATATTTTTTGTGATTTTTCTTCATTTTTCGAGATTTTTGTTCTAGTAGCTACGGTGCTTGTTTTGACTTGCAATATTTTCCCCCCACTTGTAAGACATTGAACTTGATGGGAAAAATAGCTGGAGCAGTTGGTATGGTCTGAGTTGAGAGTTTCAAAAAAAATTTGGACTGATCTTTAGTCAAACTTCAGAGGACCATAACTTTTGCTCTGGTTATCAGAATCACTATTATTTTATATGCATTTCGGGTGGGATTTGATTTCCCTCCTTGGTAAAACTGGCTCTGCCGATTTGCAAACTGAAATTCTTCAGAAAATGCCATTTTCTACATTTCAGCAATATTTTTTGTGATTTTTCTTCATTTTTCGAGATTTTTGTTCTAGTAGCTACGGTGCTTGTTTTGACTTGCAATATTTTCCCCCCACTTCTAAGACATTGAACTTGATGGGAAAAATAGCTGGAGCAGTTGGTATGGTCTGAGTTGAGAGTTTCAAAAAAAATTTGGACTGATTTTTAGTCAAACTTCAGAGGACCATAACTTTTGCTCTGGTTATCAGAATCACTATTATTTTATATGCATTTCGGGTGGAATTTGATTTCCCTCCTTGGTAAAACTGGCTCTGCCGGTTTGCAAACTCAAATTCTTCAGAAAATGCCGTTTTCTACATTTCAGCAATATTTTTTGTGATTTTTCTTCATTTTTTCGAGATTTTTGTTCTGGTAGCTACGGTGCTTGTTTTGACTTGAAATTTTTTCCCCCCACTTCTAAGACATTGAACTTGATGGGAAAAATAGATGGAGCAGTTGGTATGGTCTGAGTTGAGAGTTTCAAAAAAATTTTGGACTGATTTTTAGTCAAACTTCAGAGGACCATAACTTTTGCTCTGGTTATCAGAATCACTATTATTTTATATGCATTTCGGGTGGGATTTGATTTCCCTCCTTGGTAAAACTGGCTCTGCCGATTTGCAAACTCAAATTCTTCAGAAAATGCCATTTTCTACATTTCAGCAATATTTTTTGTGATTTTTCTTCATTTTTCGAGATTTTTGTTCTAGTAGCTACGGTGCTTGTTTTGACTTGCAATATTTTCCCCCCACTTCTAAGACATTGAACTTGATGGGAAAAATAGCTGGAGCAGTTGGTATGGTCTGAGTTGAGAGTTTCAAAAAAAATTTGGACTGATCTTTAGTCAAACTTCAGAGGACCATAACTTTTGCTCTGGTTATCAGAATCACTATTATTTTATATGCATTTCGGGTGGGATTTGATTTCCCTCCTTGGTAAAACTGGCTCTGCCGATTTGCAAACTGAAATTCTTCAGAAAATGCCATTTTCTACATTTCAGCAATATTTTTTGTGATTTTTCTTCATTTTTCGAGATTTTTGTTCTAGTAGCTACGGTGCTTGTTTTGACTTGCAATATTTTCCCCCCACTTCTAAGACATTGAACTTGATGGGAAAAATAGCTGGAGCAGTTGGTATGGTCTGAGTTGAGAGTTTCAAAAAAAATTTGGACTGATTTTTAGTCAAACTTCAGAGGACCATAACTTTTGCTCTGGTTATCAGAATCACTATTATTTTATATGCATTTCGGGTGGAATTTGATTTCCCTCCTTGGTAAAACTGGCTCTGCCGGTTTGCAAACTCAAATTCTTCAGAAAATGCCGTTTTCTACATTTCAGCAATATTTTTTGTGATTTTTCTTCATTTTTTCGAGATTTTTGTTCTGGTAGCTACGGTGCTTGTTTTGACTTGAAATTTTTTCCCCCCACTTCTAAGACATTGAACTTGATGGGAAAAATAGCTGGAGCAGTTGGTATGGTCTGAGTTGAGAGTTTCAAAAAAATTTTGGACTGATTTTTAGTTAAACTTCAGAGGACCATAACTTTTGCTCTGGTTATCAGAATCACTATCATTTTATATTGATTTCGGGTGGAATTTGATTTCCCCCTTGGTAAAACTGGCTCTGCCGATTTGCAAACTCAAATTCTTCAGAAAATGCCATTTTCTACATTTCAGCAATATTTTTTGTGATTTTTCTTCATTTTTTCGAGATTTTTGTTCTGGTAGCTACGGTGCTTGGTTTGACTTGCAATTTTTTCCCCCGACTTCTAAGACATTGAACTTGATGGGAAAAATAGCTGGAGCAGTTGGTATGGTCTGAGTTGAGAGTTTCAAAAAAATTTTGGACTGATTTTTAGTCAAACTTCAGAGGACCATAACTTTTGCTCTGGTTATCAGAATCACTATTATTTTATATGCATTTCGGGTGGAATTTGATTTCCCTCCTTGGTAAAACTGGCTCTGCCGGTTTGCAAACTCAAATTCTTCAGAAAATGCCGTTTTCTACATTTCAGCAATATTTTTTGTGATTTTTCTTCATTTTTTCGAGATTTTTGTTCTGGTAGCTACGGTGCTTGTTTTGACTTGAAATTTTTTCCCCCCACTTCTAAGACATTGAACTTGATGGGAAAAATAGATGGAGCAGTTGGTATGGTCTGAGTTGAGAGTTTCAAAAAAATTTTGGACTGATTTTTAGTCAAACTTCAGAGGACCATAACTTTTGCTCTGGTTATCAGAATCACTATTATTTTATATGCATTTCGGGTGGGATTTGATTTCCCTCCTTGGTAAAACTGGCTCTGCCGATTTGCAAACTCAAATTCTTCAGAAAATGCCATTTTCTACATTTCAGCAATATTTTTTGTGATTTTTCTTCATTTTTCGAGATTTTTGTTCTAGTAGCTACGGTGCTTGTTTTGACTTGCAATATTTTCCCCCCACTTCTAAGACATTGAACTTGATGGGAAAAATAGCTGGAGCAGTTGGTATGGTCTGAGTTGAGAGTTTCAAAAAAAATTTGGACTGATCTTTAGTCAAACTTCAGAGGACCATAACTTTTGCTCTGGTTATCAGAATCACTATTATTTTATATGCATTTCGGGTGGGATTTGATTTCCCTCCTTGGTAAAACTGGCTCTGCCGATTTGCAAACTGAAATTCTTCAGAAAATGCCATTTTCTACATTTCAGCAATATTTTTTGTGATTTTTCTTCATTTTTCGAGATTTTTGTTCTAGTAGCTACGGTGCTTGTTTTGACTTGCAATATTTTCCCCCCACTTCTAAGACATTGAACTTGATGGGAAAAATAGCTGGAGCAGTTGGTATGGTCTGAGTTGAGAGTTTCAAAAAAAATTTGGACTGATTTTTAGTCAAACTTCAGAGGACCATAACTTTTGCTCTGGTTATCAGAATCACTATTATTTTATATGCATTTCGGGTGGAATTTGATTTCCCTCCTTGGTAAAACTGGCTCTGCCGGTTTGCAAACTCAAATTCTTCAGAAAATGCCGTTTTCTACATTTCAGCAATATTTTTTGTGATTTTTCTTCATTTTTTCGAGATTTTTGTTCTGGTAGCTACGGTGCTTGTTTTGACTTGAAATTTTTTCCCCCCACTTCTAAGACATTGAACTTGATGGGAAAAATAGCTGGAGCAGTTGGTATGGTCTGAGTTGAGAGTTTCAAAAAAATTTTGGACTGATTTTTAGTTAAACTTCAGAGGACCATAACTTTTGCTCTGGTTATCAGAATCACTATTATTTTATATGCATTTCGGGTGGAATTTGATTTCCCCCTTGGTAAAACTGGCTCTGCCGATTTGCAAACTCAAATTCTTCAGAAAATGCCATTTTCTACATTTCAGCAATATTTTTTGTGATTTTTCTTCATTTTTTCGAGATTTTTGTTCTGGTAGCTACGGTGCTTGGTTTGACTTGCAATTTTTTCCCCCGACTTCTAAGACATTGAACTTGATGGGAAAAATAGCTGGAGCAGTTGGTATGGTCTGAGTTGAGAGTTTCAAAAAAATTTTGGACTGATTTTTAGTTAAACATCAGAGGACCATAACTTTTGCTCTGGTTATCAGAATCACTATTATTTTATATGCATTTCGGGTGGAATTTGATTTCCCCCTTGGTAAAACTGGCTCTGCCGATTTGCAAACTCAAATTCTTCAGAAAATCCCATTTTCTACATTTCAGCAATATTTTTTGTGATTTTTCTTCATTTTTTCGAGATTTTTGTTCTGGTAGCTACGGTGCTTGGTTTGACTTGCAATTTTTTCCCCCGACTTCTAAGACATTGCACTTGATGGGAAAAATAGCTGGAGCAGTTGGTATGGTCTGAGTTGAGAGTTTCAAAAAAATTTTGGACTGATTTTTAGTCAAACTTCAGAGGACCATAACTTTTGCTCTGGTTATCAGAATCACTATTATTTTATATGCATTTCGGGTGAAATTTGATTTCCCACCTGTCGGAATTGGCTTTGCTGGTTTGCAAACTCAAATTCTCCAGAAAATGCCATTTTCTACATTTCAGTAACGTTTTTTGTGATTTTTCTTCATTTTTTAAGATTTTTGTTCTGGTACCTACGGTGCTTGTTTTGACTTAAAACTTTTTACCCCGACTTCTAAGACATTGAACTTGATGGGAAAAATAGCTGGAGCAGTTGGTATGGTCTGAGTTGAGAGTTTCAAAAAAAATTTGGACTGATTTTTAGTCAAACTTCAGAGGACCATAACTTTTGCTCTAGTTATCAGAATCACTATTATTTTATATGCATTTCGGGTGGAATTTGATTTCCCTCCTTCATAAAACTGGCTCTGCCGATTTGCAAACTCAAATTCTTCAGAAAATGCCATTTTCTACATTTCAGCAATATTTTTTGTGATTTTTCTTCATTTTTCGAGATTTTTGTTCTAGTAGCTTCGGTGCTTGTTTTGACTTGCAATATTTTCCCCCCACTTCTAAGACATTGAACTTGATGGGAAAAATAGCTGGAGCAGTTGGTATGGTCTGAGTTGAGAGTTTCAAAAAAATTTTGAACTGATTTTTAGTCAAACTTCAAAGGACCATAACTTTTGCTCTGGTTATCAGAATCACTATTATTTTATATGCATTTCGGGTGGAATTTGATTTCCCTCCTTGGTAAAACTGGCTCTGCCGATTTGCAAACTCAAATTCTTCAGAAAATGCCATTTTCTACATTTCAGCAATATTTTTTGTGATTTTTCTTCATTTTTCGAGATTTTTCTTCTAGTAGCTACGGTGCTTGTTTTGACTTGCAATATTTTCCCCCCACTTCTAAGACATTGAACTTGATGGGAAAAATAGCTGGAGCAGTTGGTATGGTCTGAGTTGAGAGTTTCAAAAAAATTTTGGACTGATTTTTAGTCAAACTTCAGAGGACCATAACTTTTGCTCTGGTTATCAGAATCACTATTATTTTATATGCATTTCGGGTGGAATTTGATTTCCCTCCTTGGTAAAGCTGGCTTTGCCGGTTTGCAAACTCAAATTCTTCAGAAAATGCCGTTTTCTACATTTCAGCAATATTTTTTGTGATTTTTCTTCATTTTTTTGAGATTTTTGTTCTGGTAGCTACGGTGCTTGTTTTGACTTGAAATTTTTTCCCCCCACTTCTAAGACATTGAACTTGATGGGAAAAATAGTTGGAGCAGTTGGTATGGTCTGCGTTGAGAGTTTCAAAAAAATTTTGGACTGATTTTTAGTCAAACTTCAGAGGACCATAACTTTTGCTCTGGTTATCAGAATCACTATTATTTTATATGCATTTCGGGTGGAATTATATTTCCCACCTTGTCGGAATTGGCTTTGCTGGTTTGCAAACTCAAATTCTTCAGAAAATGCCATTTTCTACATTTCAGCAATATTTTTTGTGATTTTTCTTCATTTTTCGAGATTTTTGTTCTAGTAGCTTCGGTGCTTGTTTTGACTTGCAATATTTTCCCCCCACTTCTAAGACATTGAACTTGATGGGAAAAATAGCTGGAGCAGTTGGTATGGTCTGAGTTGAGAGTTTCAAAAAAATTTTGAACTGATTTTTAGTCAAACTTCAAAGGACCATAACTTTTGCTCTGGTTATCAGAATCACTATTATTTTATATGCATTTCGGGTGGAATTTGATTTCCCTCCTTGGTAATACTGGCTCTGCCGATTTGCAAACTCAAATTCTTCAGAAAATGCCGTTTTCTACATTTCAGCAATATTTTTTGTGATTTTTCTTCATTTTTTTGAGATTTTTGTTCTGGTAGCTACGGTGCTTGTTTTGACTTGAAATTTTTTCCCCCCACTTCTAAGACATTGAACTTGATGGGAAAAATAGTTGGAGCAGTTGGTATGGTCTGCGTTGAGAGTTTCAAAAAAATTTTGGACTGATTTTTAGTCAAACTTCAGAGGACCATAACTTTTGCTCTGGTTATCAGAATCACTATTATTTTATATGCATTTCGGGTGGAATTATATTTCCCACCTTGTCGGAATTGGCTTTGCTGGTTTGCAAACTCAAATTCTCCAGAAAATGCCATTTTCTACATTTCAGTAATTTTTTTGTGATTTTTCTTCATTTTTTAAGATTTTTGTTCTAGTACCTACGGCGCTTGTTTTGACTTAAAACTTTTTACCCCCACTTCTAAGACATTGAACTTGATGGGAAAAATAGCTGGAGCAGTTGGTATGGTCTGAGTTGAGAGTTTCAAAAAAATTTTGGACTGATTTTTAGTCAAACTTCAGAGGACCATAACTTTTGCTCTGGTTATCAGAATCACTATTATTTTATATGCATTTCGGGTGAAATTTGATTTCCCACCTTGTCGGAATTGGCTTTGCTAGTTTGCAAACTCAAATTCTCCAGAAAATGCCATTTTCTACATTTCAGTAATGTTTTTTGTGATTTTTCTTCATTTTTTAAGATTTTTGTTCTGGTACCTATGGTGCTTGTTTTGACTTAAAACTTTTTACCCCGACTTCTAAGACATTGAACTTGAAGGGAAAAATAGCTGGAGCAGTTGGTATGGTCTGAGTTGAGAGTTTCAAAAAAAATTTGGACTGATTTTTAGTCAAACTTCAGAGGACCATAACTTTTGCTCTAGTTATCCGAATCACTATTATTTTATATGCATTTCGGGTGGAATTTGATTTCCCTCCTTGGTAAAACTGGCTCTGCCGATTTGCAAACTCAAATTCTTCAGAAAATGCCATTTTCTACATTTCAGCAATATTTTTTGTGATTTTTCTTCATTTTTCGAGATTTTTGTTCTAGTAGCTACGGTGCTTGTTTTGACTTGCAATATTTTCCCCCCACTTCTAAGACATTGAACTTGATGGGAAAAATAGCTGGAGCAGTTGGTATGGTCTGAGTTGAGAGTTTCAAAAAAAATTTAGACTGATCTTTAGTCAAACTTCAGAGGACCATAACTTTTGCTCTAGTTATCAGAACCACTATTATTTTATATGCATTTCGGGTGGAATTTGATTTCCCTCCTTGGTAAAACTGGCTCTGCCGGTTTGCAAACTCAAATTCTTCAGAAAATGCCGTTTTCTACATTTCAGCAATATTTTTTGTGATTTTTCTTCATTTTTTTGAGATTTTTGTTCTGGTAGCTACAGTGCTTGTTTTGACTTGAAATTTTTTCCCCCCACTTCTAAGACATTGAACTTGATGGGAAAAATAGCTGGAGCAGTTGGTATGGTCTGAGTTGAGAGTTTCAAAAAAATTTTGGACTGATTTTTAGTCAAACTTTAGAGGACCATAACTTTTGCTCTGGTTATCAGAATCACTATTATTTTATATGCATTTCGGGTGGAATTTGATTTCCCTCCTTGGTAAAACTGGCTCTGCCGATTTGCAAACTCAAATTCTTCAGAAAATGCCGTTTTCTACATTTCAGCAATATTTTTTTGTGATTTTTCTTCATTTTTTAAGATTTTTGTTCTAGTACCTACGGCGCTTGTTTTGACTTAAAACTTTTTACCCCCACTTCTAAGACATTGAACTTGATGGGAAAAATAGCTGGAGCAGTTGGTATGGTCTGAGTTGAGAGTTTCAAAAATATTTTGGACTGATTTTTAGTCAAACTTCAGAGGACCATAACTTTTGCTCTGGTTATCAGAATCACTATTATTTTATATGCATTTCGGGTGGAATTATATTTCCCACCTTGTCGGAATTGGCTTTGCTGGTTTGCAAACTCAAATTCTTCAGAAAATGCCATTTTCTACATTTCAGCAATATTTTTTGTGATTTTTCTTCATTTTTCGAGATTTTTGTTCTAGTAGCTTCGGTGCTTGTTTTGACTTGCAATATTTTCCCCCCACTTCTAAGACATTGAACTTGATGGGAAAAATAGCTGGAGCAGTTGGTATGGTCTGAGTTGAGAGTTTCAAAAAAATTTTGAACTGATTTTTAGTCAAACTTCAAAGGACCATAACTTTTGCTCTGGTTATCAGAATCACTATTATTTTATATGCATTTCGGGTGGAATTTGATTTCCCTCCTTGGTAATACTGGCTCTGCCGATTTGCAAACTCAAATTCTTCAGAAAATGCCGTTTTCTACATTTCAGCAATATTTTTTGTGATTTTTCTTCATTTTTTTGAGATTTTTGTTCTGGTAGCTACGGTGCTTGTTTTGACTTGAAATTTTTTCCCCCCACTTCTAAGACATTGAACTTGATGGGAAAAATAGTTGGAGCAGTTGGTATGGTCTGCGTTGAGAGTTTCAAAAAAATTTTGGACTGATTTTTAGTCAAACTTCAGAGGACCATAACTTTTGCTCTGGTTATCAGAATCACTATTATTTTATATGCATTTCGGGTGGAATTATATTTCCCACCTTGTCGCAATTGGCTTTGCTGGTTTGCAAACTCAAATTCTCCAGAAAATACCATTTTCTACATTTCAGTAATTTTTTTGTGATTTTTCTTCATTTTTTAAGATTTTTGTTCTAGTACCTACGGCGCTTGTTTTGACTTAAAACTTTTTACCCCCACTTCTAAGACATTGAACTTGATGGGAAAAATAGCTGGAGCAGTTGGTATGGTCTGAGTTGAGAGTTTCAAAAAAATTTTGGACTGATTTTTAGTCAAACTTCAGAGGACCATAACTTTTGCTCTGGTTATCAGAATCACTATTATTTTATATGCATTTCGGGTGAAATTTGATTTCCCACCTTGTCGGAATTGGCTTTGCTAGTTTGCAAACTCAAATTCTCCAGAAAATGCCATTTTCTACATTTCAGTAATGTTTTTTGTGATTTTTCTTCATTTTTTAAGATTTTTGTTCTGGTACCTATGGTGCTTGTTTTGACTTAAAACTTTTTACCCCGACTTCTAAGACATTGAACTTGAAGGGAAAAATAGCTGGAGCAGTTGGTATGGTCTGAGTTGAGAGTTTCAAAAAAAATTTGGACTAATTTTTAGTCAAACTTCAGAGGACCATAACTTTTGCTCTAGTTATCCGAATCACTATTATTTTATATGCATTTCGGGTGGAATTTGATTTCCCTCCTTGGTAAAACTGGCTCTGCCGATTTGCAAACTCAAATTCTTCAGAAAATGCCATTTTCTACATTTCAGCAATATTTTTTGTGATTTTTCTTCATTTTTCGAGATTTTTGTTCTAGTAGCTACGGTGCTTGTTTTGACTTGCAATATTTTCCCCCCACTTCTAAGACATTGAACTTGATGGGAAAAATAGCTGGAGCAGTTGGTATGGTCTGAGTTGAGAGTTTCAAAAAAAATTTAGACTGATCTTTAGTCAAACTTCAGAGGACCATAACTTTTGCTCTAGTTATCAGAACCACTATTATTTTATATGCATTTCGGGTGGAATTTGATTTCCCTCCTTGGTAAAACTGGCTCTGCCGGTTTGCAAACTCAAATTCTTCAGAAAATGCCGTTTTCTACATTTCAGCAATATTTTTTGTGATTTTTCTTCATTTTTTTGAGATTTTTGTTCTGGTAGCTACGGTGCTTGTTTTGACTTGAAATTTTTTCCCCCCACTTCTAAGACATTGAACTTGATGGGAAAAATAGCTGGAGCAGTTGGTATGGTCTGAGTTGAGAGTTTCAAAAAAATTTTGGACTGATTTTTAGTCAAACTTCAGAGGACCATAACTTTTGCTCTGGTTATCAGAATCACTATTATTTTATATGCATTTCGGGTGGAATTTGATTTCCCTCCTTGGTAAAACTGGCTCTGCCGATTTGCAAACTCAAATTCTTCAGAAAATGCCATTTTCTACATTTCAGCAATATTTTTTGTGATTTTTCTTCATTTTTCGAGATTTTTGTTCTAGTAGCTACGGTGCTTGTTTTGACTTGCAATATTTTCCCCCCACTTCTAAGACATTGAACTTGATGGGAAAAATAGCTGGAGCAGTTGGTATGGTCTGAGTTGAGAGTTTCAAAAAAAATTTGGACTGATCTTTAGTCAAACTTCAGAGGACCATAACTTTTGCTCTAGTTATCAGAATCACTATTATTTTATATGCATTTCGGGTGGAATTTGATTTCCCTCCTTGGTAAAACTGGCTCTGCCGGTTTGCAAACTGAAATTCTTCAGAAAATGCCGTTTTCTACATTTCAGCAATATTTTTTGTGATTTTTCTTCATTTTTTCGAGATTTTTGTTCTGGTACCTACGGTGCTTGTTTTGACTTGAAATTTTTTCCCCCCACTTCTAAGACATTGAACTTGATGGGAAAAATAGCTGGAGCAGTTGGTATGGTCTGAGTTGAGAGTTTCAAAAAAATTTTGGACTGATTTTTAGTCAAACTTCAGAGGACCATAACTTTTGCTCTGGTTATCAGAATCACTATTATTTTATATGCATTTCGGGTGAAATTTGATTTCCCACCTTGTCGGAATTGGCTTTGCTGGTTTGCAAACTCAAATTCTCCAGAAAATGCCATTTTCTACATTTCAGTAATGTTTTTTGTGATTTTTCTTCATTTTTTAAGATTTTTGTTCTGGTACCTACGGTGCTTGTTTTGACTTAAAACTTTTTACCCCGACTTCTAAGACATTGAACTTGATGGGAAAAATAGCTGGAGCAGTTGGTATGGTCTGAGTTGAGAGTTTCAAAAAAATTTTGGACTGATTTTTAGTCAAACTTCAGAGGACCATAACTTTTGCTCTGGTTATCAGAATCACTATTATTTTATATGCATTTCGGGTGAAATTTGATTTCCCACCTTGTCGGAATTGACTTTGCTGGTTTGGAAACTCAAATTCTCCAGAAAATGCCATTTTCTACATTTCAGTAACGTTTTTTGTGATTTTTCTTCATTTTTTAAGATTTTTGTTCTGGTACCTACGGCGCTTGTTTTGACTTAAAACTTTTTACCCCGACTTCTAAGACATTGAACTTGATGGGAAAAATAGCTGGAGCAGTTGGTATGGTCTGAGTTGAGAGTTTCAAAAAAAATTTGGACTGATTTTTAGTCAAACTTTAGAGGACCATAACTTTTGCTCTAGTTATCAAAATCACTATTATTTCATATGCATTTCGGGAGGAATTTGATTTCCCTCCTTGGAAAACTGGCTCTGCCGATTTGCAAACTCAAATTCTTCAGAAAATGCCATTTTCTACATTTCAGCAATAGTTTTTGTGATTTTTCTTCATTTTAGAGATTTTTGTTCTAGTAGCTAATGTGCTTGTTTTGACTTGCAATATTTCCTCCCCACTTCTAAGACATTGAACTTGATGGGAAAAATAGCTGGAGCAGTTGGTATGGTCTGAGTTGAGAGTTTCAAAAAAATTTTGGACTGATTTTTAGTCAAACTTCAGAGGACCATAACTTTTGCTCTGGTTATCAGAATCACTATTATTTTATATGCATTTCGGGTGGAATTATATTTCCCACCTTGTCGGAATTGGCTTTGCTGGTTTGCAAACTCAAATTCTCCAGAAAATGCCATTTTCTACATTTCAGTAATTTTTTTGTGATTTTTCTTCATTTTTTAAGATTTTTGTTCTAGTACCTACGGCGCTTGTTTTGACTTAAAACTTTTTACCCCCACTTCTAAGACATTGAACTTGATGGGAAAAATAGCTGGAGCAGTTGGTATGGTCTGAGTTGAGAGTTTCAAAAAAATTTTGGACTGATTTTTAGTCAAACTTCAGAGGACCATAACTTTTGCTCTGGTTATCAGAATCACTATTATTTTATATGCATTTCGGGTGGGATTTGATTTCCCTCCTTGGTAAAACTGGCTCTGCCGATTTGCAAACTGAAATTCTTCAGAAAATGCCATTTTCTACATTTCAGCAATATTTTTTGTGATTTTTCTTCATTTTTCGAGATTTTTGTTCTAGTAGCAACGGTGCTTGTTTTGACTTGCAATATTTTCCCCCCACTTCTAAGACATTGAACTTGATGGGAAAAATAGCTGGAGCAGTTGGTATGGTCTGAGTTGAGAGTTTCAAAAAAAATTTGGACTGATCTTTAGTCAAACTTCAGAGGACCATAACTTTTGCTCTGGTTATCAGAATCACTATTATTTTATATGCATTTCGGGTGGAATTTGATTTCCCTCCTTGGTAAAACTGGCTCTGCCGGTGTGCAAACTCAAATTCTTCAGAAAATGCCATTTTCTACATTTCAGCAATATTTTTTGTGATTTTTCTTCATTTTTTTGAGATTTTTGTTCTGGTAGCTACGGTGCTTGTTTTGACTTGAAATTTTTTCCCCCCACTTCTAAGACATTGAACTTGATGGGAAAAATAGTTGGAGCAGTTGGTATGGTCTGCGTTGAGAGTTTCAAAAAAATTTTGGACTGATTTTTAGTCAAACTTCAGAGGACCATAACTTTTGCTCTGGTTATCAGAATCACTATTATTTTATATGCATTTCGGGTGGAATTATATTTCCCACCTTGTCGGAATTGGCTTTGCTGGTTTGCAAACTCAAATTCTCCAGAAAATGCCATTTTCTACATTTCAGTAATGTTTTTTGTGATTTTTCTTCATTTTTTAAGATTTTTGTTCTGGTACCTACGGTGCTTGTTTTGACTTAAAACTTTTTACCCCGACTTCTAAGACATTGAACTTGATGGGAAAAATAGCTGGAGCAGTTGGTATGGTCTGAGTTGAGAGTTTCAAAAAAATTTTGGACTGATTTTTAGTCAAACTTCAGAGGACCATAACTTTTGCTCTGGTTATCAGAATCACTATTATTTTATATGCATTTCGGGTGAAATTTGATTTCCCACCTTGTCGGAATTGGCTTTGCTGGTTTGGAAACTCAAATTCTCCAGAAAATGCCATTTTCTACATTTCAGTAACGTTTTTTGTGATTTTTCTTCATTTTTTAAGATTTTTGTTCTGGTACCTACGGCGCTTGTTTTGACTTAAAACTTTTTACCCCGACTTCTAAGACATTGAACTTGATGGGAAAAATAGCTGGAGCAGTTGGTATGGTCTGAGTTGAGAGTTTCAAAAAAAATTTGGACTGATTTTTAGTCAAACTTTAGAGGACCATAACTTTTGCTCTAGTTATCAAAATCACTATTATTTCATATGCATTTCGGGAGGAATTTGATTTCCCTCCTTGGAAAACTGGCTCTGCCGATTTGCAAACTCAAATTCTTCAGAAAATGCCATTTTCTACATTTCAGCAATAGTTTTTGTGATTTTTCTTCATTTTAGAGATTTTTGTTCTAGTAGCTAATGTGCTTGTTTTGACTTGCAATATTTCCTCCCCACTTCTAAGACATTGAACTTGATGGGAAAAATAGCTGGAGCAGTTGGTATGGTCTGAGTTGAGAGTTTCAAAAAAATTTTGGACTGATTTTTAGTCAAACTTCAGAGGACCATAACTTTTGCTCTGGTTATCAGAATCACTATTATTTTATATGCATTTCGGGTGGAATTTGATTTCCCTCCTTGGTAAAACTGGCTCTGCCGGTTTGCAAACTCAAATTCTTCAGAAAATGCCGTTTTCTACATTTCAGCAATATTTTTTGTGATTTTTCTTCATTTTTTCGAGATTTTTGTTCTGGTAGCTACGGTGCTTGTTTTGACTTGAAATTTTTTCCCCCCACTTCTAAGACATTGAACTTGATGGGAAAAATAGATGGAGCAGTTGGTATGGTCTGAGTTGAGAGTTTCAAAAAAATTTTGGACTGATTTTTAGTCAAACTTCAGAGGACCATAACTTTTGCTCTGGTTATCAGAATCACTATTATTTTATATGCATTTCGGGTGGGATTTGATTTCCCTCCTTGGTAAAACTGGCTCTGCCGATTTGCAAACTGAAATTCTTCAGAAAATGCCATTTTCTACATTTCAGCAATATTTTTTGTGATTTTTCTTCATTTTTCGAGATTTTTGTTCTAGTAGCAACGGTGCTTGTTTTGACTTGCAATATTTTCCCCCCACTTCTAAGACATTGAACTTGATGGGAAAAATAGCTGGAGCAGTTGGTATGGTCTGAGTTGAGAGTTTCAAAAAAAATTTGGACTGATCTTTAGTCAAACTTCAGAGGACCATAACTTTTGCTCTGGTTATCAGAATCACTATTATTTTATATGCATTTCGGGTGGAATTTGATTTCCCTCCTTGGTAAAACTGGCTCTGCCGGTGTGCAAACTCAAATTCTTCAGAAAATGCCATTTTCTACATTTCAGCAATATTTTTTGTGATTTTTCTTCATTTTTTTTGAGATTTTTGTTCTGGTAGCTACGGTGCTTGTTTTGACTTGAAATTTTTTCCCCCCACTTCTAAGACATTGAACTTGATGGGAAAAATAGTTGGAGCAGTTGGTATGGTCTGCGTTGAGAGTTTCAAAAAAATTTTGGACTGATTTTTAGTCAAACTTCAGAGGACCATAACTTTTGCTCTGGTTATCAGAATCACTATTATTTTATATGCATTTCGGGTGGAATTATATTTCCCACCTTGTCGGAATTGGCTTTGCTGGTTTGCAAACTCAAATTCTCCAGAAAATGCCATTTTCTACATTTCAGTAATTTTTTTGTGATTTTTCTTCATTTTTTAAGATTTTTGTTCTAGTACCTACGGCGCTTGTTTTGACTTAAAACTTTTTACCCCCACTTCTAAGACATTGAACTTGATGGGAAAAATAGCTGGAGCAGTTGGTATGGTCTGAGTTGAGAGTTTCAAAAAAATTTTGGACTGATTTTTAGTCAAACTTCAGAGGACCATAACTTTTGCTCTGGTTATCAGAATCACTATTATTTTATATGCATTTCGGGTGGGATTTGATTTCCCTCCTTGGTAAAACTGGCTCTGCCGATTTGCAAACTGAAATTCTTCAGAAAATGCCATTTTCTACATTTCAGCAATATTTTTTGTGATTTTTCTTCATTTTTCGAGATTTTTGTTCTAGTAGCAACGGTGCTTGTTTTGACTTGCAATATTTTCCCCCCACTTCTAAGACATTGAACTTGATGGGAAAAATAGCTGGAGCAGTTGGTATGGTCTGAGTTGAGAGTTTCAAAAAAAATTTGGACTGATCTTTAGTCAAACTTCAGAGGACCATAACTTTTGCTCTGGTTATCAGAATCACTATTATTTTATATGCATTTCGGGTGGAATTTGATTTCCCTCCTTGGTAAAACTGGCTCTGCCGGTGTGCAAACTCAAATTCTTCAGAAAATGCCATTTTCTACATTTCAGCAATATTTTTTGTGATTTTTCTTCATTTTTTTGAGATTTTTGTTCTGGTAGCTACGGTGCTTGTTTTGACTTGAAATTTTTTCCCCCCACTTCTAAGACATTGAACTTGATGGGAAAAATAGTTGGAGCAGTTGGTATGGTCTGCGTTGAGAGTTTCAAAAAAATTTTGGACTGATTTTTAGTCAAACTTCAGAGGACCATAACTTTTGCTCTGGTTATCAGAATCACTATTATTTTATATGCATTTCGGGTGGAATTATATTTCCCACCTTGTCGGAATTGGCTTTGCTGGTTTGCAAACTCAAATTCTCCAGAAAATGCCATTTTCTACATTTCAGTAATTTTTTTGTGATTTTTCTTCATTTTTTAAGATTTTTGTTCTAGTACCTACGGCGCTTGTTTTGACTTAAAACTTTTTACCCCCACTTCTAAGACATTGAACTTGATGGGAAAAATAGCTGGAGCAGTTGGTATGGTCTGAGTTGAGAGTTTCAAAAAAATTTTGGACTGATTTTTAGTCAAACTTCAGAGGACCATAACTTTTGCTCTGGTTATCAGAATCACTATTATTTTATATGCATTTCGGGTGGGATTTGATTTCCCTCCTTGGTAAAACTGGCTCTGCCGATTTGCAAACTGAAATTCTTCAGAAAATGCCATTTTCTACATTTCAGCAATATTTTTTGTGATTTTTCTTCATTTTTCGAGATTTTTGTTCTAGTAGCTACGGTGCTTGTTTTGACTTGCAATATTTTCCCCCCACTTCTAAGACATTGAACTTGATGGGAAAAATAGCTGGAGCAGTTGGTATGGTCTGAGTTGAGAGTTTCAAAAAAAATTTGGACTGATTTTTAGTCAAACTTCAGAGGACCATAACTTTTGCTCTGGTTATCAGAATCACTATTATTTTATATGCATTTCGGGTGGAATTTGATTTCCCTCCTTGGTAAAACTGGCTCTGCCGGTTTGCAAACTCAAATTCTTCAGAAAATGCCGTTTTCTACATTTCAGCAATATTTTTTGTGATTTTTCTTCATTTTTTCGAGATTTTTGTTCTGGTAGCTACGGTGCTTGTTTTGACTTGAAATTTTTTCCCCCCACTTCTAAGACATTGAACTTGATGGGAAAAATAGATGGAGCAGTTGGTATCGTCTGAGTTGAGAGTTTCAAAAAAATTTTGGACTGATTTTTAGTCAAACTTCAGAGGACCATAACTTTTGCTCTGGTTATCAGAATCACTATTATTTTATATGCATTTCGGGTGGGATTTGATTTCCCTCCTTGGTAAAACTGGCTCTGCCGATTTGCAAACTGAAATTCTTCAGAAAATGCCATTTTCTACATTTCAGCAATATTTTTTGTGATTTTTCTTCATTTTTCGAGATTTTTGTTCTAGTAGCTACGGTGCTTGTTTTGACTTGCAATATTTTCCCCCCACTTCTAAGACATTGAACCTGATGGGAAAAATAGCTGGAGCAGTTGGTATGGTCTGAGTTGAGAGTTTCAAAAAAAATTTGGACTAATCTTTAGTCAAACTTCAGAGGACCATAACTTTTGCTCTGGTTATCAGAATCACTATTATTTTATATGCATTTCGGGTGGAATTTGATTTCCCTCCTTGGTAAAACTGGCTCTGCCGGTTTGCAAACTCAAATTCTTCAGAAAATGCCGTTTTCTACATTTCAGCAATATTTTTTGTGATTTTTCTTCATTTTTTCGAGATTTTTGTTCTGGTAGCTACGGTGCTTGTTTTGACTTGAAATTTTTTCCCCCCACCTTCTAAGACATTGAACTTGATGGGAAAAATAGCTGGAGCAGTTGGTATGGTCTGAGTTGAGAGTTTCAAAAAAATTTTGGACTGATTTTTAGTCAAACTTCAGAGGACCATAACTTTTGCTCTGGTTATCAGAATCACTATTACTTTATATGCATTTCGGGTGGAATTTGATTTCCCTCCTTGGTAAAACCGGCTCTGCCGATTTGCAAACTCAAATTCTTCAGAAAATGCCATTTTCTACATTTCAGCAATATTTTTTGTGATTTTTCTTCATTTTTTCGAGATTTTTGTTCTGGTAGCTACGGTCCTTGGTTTGACTTGCAATTTTTTCCCCCTATTTCTAAGACATTGAACTTGATGGGAAAAATAGCTGGAGCAGTTGGTATGGTCTGAGTTGAGAGTTTCAAAAAAATTTTGGACTGATTTTTAGTCAAACTTCAGAGGACCATAACTTTTGCTCTAGTTATCAGAATCACTATTATTTTATATGCATTTCGGGTGAAATTTGATTTCCCACCTTGTCGGAATTGGCTTTGCTGGTTTGCAAACTCAAATTCTCCAGAAAATGCCATTTTCTACATTTCAGTAACGTTTTTTGTGATTTTTCTTCATTTTTTAAGATTTTTGTTCTGGTACCTACGGTGCTTGTTTTGACTTAAAACTTTTTACCCCGACTTCTAAGACATTGAACTTGATGGGAAAAATAGCTGGAGCAGTTGGTATGGTCTGAGTTGAGAGTTTCAAAAAAAATTTGGACTGATTTTTAGTCAAACTTCAGAGGACCATAACTTTTGCTCTAGTTATCAGAATCACTATTATTTTATATGCATTTCGGGTGGAATTTGATTTCCCTCCTTGGTAAAACTGGCTCTGCCGATTTGCAAACTCAAATTCTTCAGAAAATGCCATTTTCTACATTTCAGCAATATTTTTTGTGATTTTTCTTCATTTTTCGAGATTTTTCTTCTGGTAGCTACGGTGCTTGGTTTGACTTGCAATTTTTTCCCCCTATTTCTAAGACATTGAACTTGATGGGAAAAATAGCTGGAGCAGTTGGTATGGTCTGAGTTGAGAGTTTCAAAAAAATTTTGGACTGATTTTTAGTCAAACTTCAGAGGACCATAACTTTTGCTCTGGTTATCAGAATCACTATTATTTTATATGCATTTCGGGTGAAATTTGATTTCCCACCTTGTCGGAATTGGCTTTGCTGGTTTGCAAACTCAAATTCTCCAGAAAATGCCATTTTCTACATTTCAGTAACGTTTTTTGTGATTTTTCTTCATTTTTTAAGATTTTTGTTCTGGTACCTACGGTGCTTGTTTTGACTTAAAACTTTTTACCCCGACTTCTAAGACATTGAACTTGATGGGAAAAATAGCTGGAGCAGTTGGTATGGTCTGAGTTGAGAGTTTCAAAAAAAATTTGGACTGATTTTTAGTCAAACTTCAGAGGACCATAACTTTTGCTCTAGTTATCAGAATCACTATTATTTTATATGCATTTCGGGTGGAATTTGATTTCCCTCCTTGGTAAAACTGGCTCTGCCGATTTGCAAACTCAAATTCTTCAGAAAATGCCATTTTCTACATTTCAGCAATATTTTTTGTGATTTTTCTTCATTTTTCGAGATTTTTGTTCTGGTAGCTACGGTGCTTGTTTTGACTTGCAATATTTTCCCCCCACTTCTAAGACATTGAACTTGATGGGAAAAATAGCTGGAGCAGTTGGTATGGTCTGAGTTGAGAGTTTCAAAAAAATTTAGGACTGATTTTTAGTCAAACTTCAGAGGACCATAACTTTTGCTCTGGTTATCAGAATCACTATTATTTTATATGCATTTCGGGTGGAATTTGATTTCCCTCCTTGGTAAAACTGGCTCTGCCGGTTTGCAAACTCAAATTCTTCAGAAAATGCCGTTTTCTACATTTCAGCAATATTTTTTGTGATTTTTCTTCATTTTTTTGAGATTTTTGTTCTGGTCGCTACGGCGCTTGTTTTGACTTGAAATTTTTTCCCCCCACTTCTAAGACATTGAACTTGATGGGAAAAATAGTTGGAGCAGTTGGTATGGTCTGAGTTGAGAGTTTCAAAAAAATTTTGGACTGATTTTTAGTCAAACTTCAGAGGACCATAACTTTTGCTCTGGTTATCAGAATCACTATTATTTTATATGCATTTCGGGTGGAATTATATTTCCCACCTTGTCGGAATTGGCTTTGCTGGTTTGCAAACTCAAATTCTCCAGAAAATGCCATTTTCTACATTTCAGTAATTTTTTTGTGATTTTTCTTCGTTTTTTAAGATTTTTGTTCTGGTACCTACGGCGCTTGTTTTGACTTAAAACTTTTTAACCCCACTTCTAAGACATTGAACTTGATGGGAAAAATAGCTGGAGCAGTTGGTATGGTCTGAGTTGAGAGTTTCAAAAAAATTTTGGACTGATTTTTAGTCAAACTTCAGAGGACCATAACTTTTGCTCTGGTTATCAGAATCACTATTATTTTATATGCATTTCGGGTGAAATTTGATTTCCCACCTTGTCGAAATTGGCTTTGCTAGTTTGCAAACTCAAATTCTCTAGACAATGCCATTTTCTACATGTCAGTAATGTTTTTTGTGATTTTTCTTCATTTTTTAAGATTTTTGTTCTGGTACCTATGGTGCTTGTTTTGACTTAAAACTTTTTACCCCGACTTCTAAGACATTGAACTTGATGGGAAAAATAGCTGGAGCAGTTGGTATGGTCTGAGTTGAGAGTTTCAAAAAAAATTTGGACTGATTTTTAGTCAAACTTCAGAGGACCATAACTTTTGCTCTGGTTATCAGAATCACTATTACTTTATATGCATTTCGGGTGGAATTTGATTTCCCTCCTTGGTAAAACCGGCTCTGCCGATTTGCAAACTCAAATTCTTCAGAAAATGCCATTTTCTACATTTCAGCAATATTTTTTGTGATTTTTCTTCATTTTTTCGAGATTTTTGTTCTGGTAGCTACGGTGCTTGGTTTGACTTGCAATTTTTTCCCCCTATTTCTAAGACATTGAACTTGATGGGAAAAATAGCTGGAGCAGTTGGTATGGTCTGAGTTGAGAGTTTCAAAAAAATTTTGGACTGATTTTTAGTCAAACTTCAGAGGACCATAACTTTTGCTCTAGTTATCAGAATCACTATTATTTTATATGCATTTCGGGTGAAATTTGATTTCCCACCTTGTCGGAATTGGCTTTGCTGGTTTGCAAACTCAAATTCTCCAGAAAATGCCATTTTCTACATTTCAGTAACGTTTTTTGTGATTTTTCTTCATTTTTTAAGATTTTTGTTCTGGTACCTACGGTGCTTGTTTTGACTTAAAACTTTTTACCCCGACTTCTAAGACATTGAACTTGATGGGAAAAATAGCTGGACCAGTTGGTATGTTCTGAGTTGAGATTTTAAAAAAAAATTTGGACTGATTTTTAGTCAAACTTCAGAGGACCATAACTTTTGCTCTAGTTATCAAAATCACTATTATTTCATATGCATTTCGGGTGGAATTTGATTTCCCTCCTTGGTAAAACTGGCTCTGCCGATTTGCAAACTCAAATTCTTCAGAAAATGCCATTTTCTACATTTCAGCAATATTTTTTGTGATTTTTCTTCATTTTTCGAGATTTTTGTTCTAGTAGCTAATGTGCTTGTTTTGACTTGCAATATTTCCTCCCCACTTCTAAGACATTGAACTTGATGGGAAAAATAGCTGGAGCAGTTGGTATGGTCTGAGTTGAGAGTTTCAAAAAAATTTTGGACTGATTTTTAGTCAAACTTCAGAGGACCATAACTTTTGCTCTGGTTATCAGAATCACTATTATTTTATATGCATTTCGGGTGGAATTTGATTTCCCTCCTTGGTAAAACTGGCTCTGCCGGTTTGCAAACTCAAATTCTCCAGAAAATGCCGTTTTCTACATTTCAGCAATATTTTTTGTGATTTTTCTTCATTTTTTCGAGATTTTTGTTCTGGTAGCTACAGTGCTTGTTTTGACTTGAAATTTTTCCCCCCACTTCTAAGACATTGAACTTGATGGGAAAAATAGTTGGAGCAGTTGGTATGGTCTGAGTTGAGAGTTTCAAAAAAATTTTGGACTAATTTTTAGTCAAACTTCAGAGGACCATAACTTTTGCTCTGGTTATCAGAATCACTATTATTTTATATGCATTTCGGGTGGAATTTGATTTCCCTCCTTGGTGAAACTGGCTCTGCCGATTTGCAAACTCAAATTCTTCAGAAAATGCCATTCTCTACATTTCAGCAATATTTTTTGTGATTTTTCTTCATTTTTTAAGATTTTTGTTCTGGTACCTACGGTGCTTGTTTTGACTTAAAACTTTTTACCCCGACTTCTAAGACATTGAACTTGATGGGAAAAATAGCTGGAGCAGTTGGTATGGTCTGAGTTGAGAGTTTCAAAAAAAATTTGGACTGATTTTTAGTCAAACTTCAGAGGACCATAACTTTTGCTCTAGTTATCAGAATCACTATTATTTTATATGCATTTCGGGTGGAATTTGATTTCCCTCCTTGGTAAAACTGGCTCTGCCGATTTGCAAACTCAAATTCTTCAGAAAATGCCATTTTCTACATTTCAGCAATATTTTTTGTGATTTTTCTTCATTTTTCGAGATTTTTGTTCTAGTAGCTTCGGTGCTTGTTTTGACTTGCAATATTTTCCCCCCACTTCTAAGACATTGAACTTGATGGGAAAAATAGCTGGAGCAGTTGGTATGGTCTGAGTTGAGAGTTTCAAAAAAATTTTGGACTGATTTTTAGTCAAACTTCAGAGGACCATAACTTTTGCTCTAGTTATCAAAATCACTATTATTTGATATGCATTTCGGGTGGAATTTGATTTCCCTCCTTGGTAAAACTAGCTCTGCCGATTTGCAAACTCAAATTCTTCAGAAAATGCCATTTTCTACATTTCAGCAATATTTTTTGTGATTTTTCTTTATTTTTCGAGATTTTTGTTCTAGTAGCTAATGTGCTTGTTTTGACTTGCAATATTTCCTCCCCACTTCTAAGACATTGAACTTGATGGGAAAAATAGCTGGAGCAGTTGGTATGGTCTGAGTTGAGAGTTTCAAAAAAAATTTGGACTGATTTTTAGTCAAACTTCAGAGGACCATAACTTTTGCTCTGGTTATCAGAATCGCTATTATTTTATATGCATTTCGGGTGGAATTTGATTTCCCTCCTTGGTAAAATCGGCTCTGCCGGTTTGCAAACTCAAATTCTCCAGAAAATGCCGTTTTCTACATTTCAGCAATATTTTTTGTGATTTTTCTTCATTTTTTCGAGATTTTTGTTCTGGTAGCTACGGTGCTTGTTTTGACTTGAAATTTTTTCCCCCCACTTCTAAGACATTGAACTTGATGGGAAAAATAGTTGGAGCAGTTGGTATGGTCTGAGTTGAGAGTTTCAAAAAAATTTTGGACTGATTTTTAGTCAAACTTCAGAGGACCATAACTTTTGCTCTGGTTATCAGAATCACTATTATTTTATATGCATTTCGGGTGGAATTTGATTTCCCTCCTTGGTAAAACTGGCTCTGCCGATTTGCAAACTCAAATTCTTCAGAAAATGCCATTTTCTACATTTCAGCAATATTTTTTGTGATTTTTCTTCATTTTTTCGAGATTTTTGTTCTGGTAGCTACGGTGCTTGGTTTGACTTGCAATTTTTCCCCCTACTTCTAAGACATTGAACTTGATGGGAAAAATAGCTGGAGCAGTTGGTATGGTCTGAGTTGAGAGTTTCAAAAAAATTTTGGACTGATTTTTAGTCAAACTTCAGAGGACCATAACTTTTGCTCTGGTTATCAGAATCACTATTATTTTATATGCATTTCGGGTGAAATTTGATTTCCCACCTTGTCGGAATTGGCTTTGCTGGTTTGCAAACTCAAATTCTCCAGAAAATGCCATTTTCTACATTTCAGTAACGTTTTTTGTGATTTTTCTTCATTTTTTAAGATTTTTGTTCTGGTACCTACGGTGCTTGTTTTGACTTAAAACTTTTTACCCCGACTTCTAAGATATTGAACTTGATGGGAAAAATAGCTGGAGCAGTTGGTATGGTCTGAGTTGAGAGTTTCAAAAAAAATTTGGACTGATTTTTAGTCAAACTTCAGAGGACCATAACTTTTGCTCTAGTTATCAGAATCACTATTATTTTATATGCATTTCGGGTGGAATTTGATTTCCCTCCTTGGTAAAACTGGCTCTGCCGATTTGCAAACTCAAATTCTTCAGAAAATGCCATTTTCTACATTTCAGCAATATTTTTTGTGATTTTTCTTCATTTTTCGAGATGTTTGTTCTAGTAGCTTCGGTGCTTGTTTTGACTTGCAATTTTTTCCCCTTACTTCTAAGACATTGAACTTGATGGGAAAAATAGCTGGAGCAGTTGGTATGGTCTGAGTTGAGAGTTTCAAAAAACTTTTGGACTGATTTTTAGTCAAACTTCAGAGGACCATAACTTTTGCTCTGGTTATCAGAATCACTATTATTTTATATGCATTTCGGGTGAAATTTGATTTCCCACCTTGTCGGAATTGGCTTTGCTGGTTTGCAAACTCAAATTCTCCAGAAAATGCCATTTTCTACATTTCAGTAATGTTTTTTGTGATTTTTCTTCATTTTTTAAGATTTTTGTTCTGGTACCTACGGTGCTTGTTTTGACTTAAAACTTTTTACCCCGACTTCTAAGACATTGAACTTGATGGGAAAAATAGCTGGAGCAGTTGGTATGGTCTGAGTTGAGAGTTTCAAAAAAAATTTGGACTGATTTTTAGTCAAACTTCAGAGGACCATAACTTTTGCTCTAGTTATCGAAATCACTATTATTTCATATGCATTTCGGGTGGAATTTGATTTCCCTCCTTGGTAAAACTGGCTCTGCCGATTTGCAAACTCAAATTCTTCAAAAAATGCCATTTTCTACATTTCAGCAATATTTTTTGTGATTTTTCTTCATTTTTCGAGATTTTTGTTCTAGTAGCTAATGTGCTTGTTTTGACTTGCAATATTTCCTCCCCACTTCTAAGACATTGAACTTGATGGGAAAAATAGCTGGAGCAGTTGGTATGGTCTGAGTTGAGAGTTTCAAAAAAATTTTGGACTGATTTTTAGTCAAACTTCAGAGGACCATAACTTTTGCTCTGGTTATCAGAATCACTATTATTTTATATGCATTTCGGGTGGAATTTGATTTCCCTCCTTGGTAAAACTGGCTCTGCCGATTTGCAAACTCAAATTCTTCAGAAAATGCCATTTTCTACATTTCAGCAATATTTTTTGTGATTTTTCTTCATTTTTTCGAGATTTTTGTTCTGGTAGCTACGGTGCTTGGTTTGACTTGCAATTTTTCCCCCTACTTCTAAGACATTGAACTTGATGGGAAAAATAGCTGGAGCAGTTGGTATGGTCTGAGTTGAGAGTTTCAAAAAAATTTTGGACTGATTTTTAGTCAAACTTCAGAGGACCATAACTTTTGCTCTGGTTATCAGAATCACTATTATTTTATATGCATTTCGGGTGAAATTTGATTTCCCACCTTGTCGGAATTGGCCTTGCTGGTTTGCAAACTCAAATTCTCCAGAAAATGCCATTTTCTACATTTCAGTAACGTTTTTTGTGATTTTTCTTCATTTTTTAAGATTTTTGTTCTGGTACCTACGGTGCTTGTTTTGACTTAAAACTTTTTACCCCGACTTCTAAGACATTGAACTTGATGGGAAAAATAGCTGGAGCAGTTGGTATGGTCTGAGTTGAGAGTTTCAAAAAAAATTTGGACTGATTTTTAGTCAAACTTCAGAGGACCATAACTTTTGCTCTAGTTATCAGAATCACTATTATTTTATATGCATTTCGGGTGGAATTTGATTTCCCTCCTTGGTAAAACTGGCTCTGCCGATTTGCAAACTCAAATTCTTCAGAAAATGCCATTTTCTACATTTCAGCAATATTTTTTGTGATTTTTCTTCATTTTTCGAGATTTTTGTTCTAGTAGCTTCGGTGCTTGTTTTGACTTGCAATATTTTCCCCCCACTTCTAAGACATTGAACTTGATGGGAAAAATAGCTGGAGCAGTTGGTATGGTCTGAGTTGAGAGTTTCAAAAAAATTTTGGACAGATTTTTAGTCAAACTTCAGAGGACCATAACTTTTGCTCTAGTTATCAAAATCACTATTATTTCATATGCATTTCGGGTGGAATTTGATTTCCCTCCTTGGTAAAACTGGCTCTGCCGATTTGCAAACTCAAATTCTTCAGAAAATGCCATTTTCTACATTTCAGCAATATTTTTTGTGATTTTTCTTTATTTTTCGAGATTTTTGTTCTAGTAGCTAATGTGCTTGTTTTGACTTGCAATATTTCCTCCCCACTTCTAAGACATTGAACTTGATGGGAAAAATAGCTGGAGCAGTTGGTATGGTCTGAGTTGAGAGTTTCAAAAAAATTTTGGACTGATTTTTAGTCAAACTTCAGAGGACCATAACTTTTGCTCTGGTTATCAGAATCACTATTATTTTATATGCATTTCGGGTGGAATTTGATTTCCCTCCTTGGTAAAACAGGCTCTGCCGGTTTGCAAACTCAAATTCTTCAGAAAATGCCGTTTTCTACATTTCAGCAATATTTTTTGTGATTTTTCTCATTTTTTTGAGATTTTTGTTCTGGTAGCTACGGCGCTTGTTTTGACTTGAAATTTTTTCCCCCCACTTCTAAGACATTGAACTTGATGGGAAAAATAGTTGGAGCAGTTGGTATGGTCTGAGTTGAGAGTTTCAAAAAAATTTTGGACTGATTTTTAGTCAAACTTCAGAGGACCATAACTTTTGCTCTGGTTATCAGAATCACTACTATTTTATATGCATTTCGGGTGGAATTATATTTCCCACCTTGTCGGAATTGGCTTTGCTGGTTTGCAAACTCAAATTCTCCAGAAAATGCCATTTTCTACATTTCAGTAATTTTTTTGTGATTTTTCTTCGTTTTTTAAGATTTTTGTTCTAGTACCTACGGCGCTTGTTTTGACTTAAAACTTTTTAACCCCACTTCTAAGACATTGAACTTGATGGGAAAAATAGCTGGAGCAGTTGGTATGGTCTGAGTTGAGAGATTCAAAAAAATTTTGGACTGATTTTTAGTCAAACTTCAGAGGACCATAACTTTTGCTCTGGTTATCAGAATCACTATTATTTTATATGCATTTCGGGTGAAATTTGATTTCCCACCTTGTCGGAATTGGCTTTGCTGGTTTGCAAACTCAAATTCTCCAGAAAATGCCATTTTCTACATTTCAGTAATGTTTTTTGTGATTTTTCTTCATTTTTTAAGATTTTTGTTCTGGTACCTACGGTGCTTGTTTTGACTTAAAACTTTTTACCCCGACTTCTAAGACATTGAACTTGATGGGAAAAATAGCTGGAGCAGTTGGTATGTTCTGAGTTGAGAGTTTCAAAAAAAATTTGGACTGATTTTTAGTCAAACTTCAGAGGACCATAACTTTTGCTCTAGTTATCAAAATCACTATTATTTCATATGCATTTCGGGTGGAATTTGATTTCCCTCCTTGGTAAAACTGGCTCTGCCGATTTGCAAACTCAAATTCTTCAGAAAATGCCATTTTCTACATTTCAGCAATATTTTTTGTGATTTTTCTTCATTTTTCGAGATTTTTGTTCTAGTAGCTAATGTGCTTGTTTTGACTTGCAATATTTCCTCCCCACTTCTAAGACATTATTGAACTTGATGGGAAAAATAGCTGGAGCAGTTGGTATGGTCTGAGTTGAGAGTTTCAAAAAAATTTTGGACTGATTTTTAGCCAAACTTCAGAGGACCATAACTTTTGCTCTGGTTATCAGAATCACTATTATTTTATATGCATTTCGGGTGGAATTTGATTTCCCTCCTTGGTAAAACTGGCTCTGCCGGTTTGCAAACTCAAATTCTCCAGAAAATGCCGTTTTCTACATTTCAGCAATATTTTTTGTGATTTTTCTTCATTTTTTCGAGATTTTTGTTCTGGTAGCTACGGTGCTTGTTTTGACTTGAAATTTTTTCCCCCCACTTCTAAGACATTGAACTTGATGGGAAAAATAGTTGGAGCAGTTGGTATGGTCTGAGTTGAGAGTTTCAAAAAAAATTTGGACTGATTTTTAGTCAAACTTCAGAGGACCATAACTTTTGCTCTGGTTATCAGAATCACTATTATTTTATATGCATTTCGGGTGGAATTTGATTTCCCTCCTTGGTAAAACTGGCTCTGCCGATTTGCAAACTCAAATTCTTCAGAAAATGCCATTTTCTACATTTCAGCAATATTTTTTGTGATTTTTCTTCATTTTTTCGAGATTTTTGTTCTGGTAGCTACGGTGCTTGGTTTGACTTGCAATTTTTCCCCCTACTTCTAAGACATTGAACTTGATGGGAAAAATAGCTGGAGCAGTTGGTATGGTCTGAGTTGAGAGTTTCAAAAAAATTTTGGACTGATTTTTAGTCAAACTTCAGAGGACCATAACTTTTGCTCTGGTTATCAGAATCACTATTATTTTATATGCATTTCGGGTGAAATTTGATTTCCCACCTTGTCGGAATTGGCTTTGCTGGTTTGCAAACTCAAATTCTCCAGAAAATGCCATTTTCTACATTTCAGTAACGTTTTTTGTGATTTTTCTTCATTTTTTAAGATTTTTGTTCTGGTACCTACGGTGCTTGTTTTGACTTAAAACTTTTTACCCCGACTTCTAAGATATTGAACTTGATGGGAAAAATAGCTGGAGCAGTTGGTATGGTCTGAGTTGAGAGTTTCAAAAAAAATTTGGACTGATTTTTAGTCAAACTTCAGAGGACCATAACTTTTGCTCTAGTTATCAGAATCACTATTATTTTATATGCATTTCGGGTGGAATTTGATTTCCCTCCTTGGTAAAACTGGCTCTGCCGATTTGCAAACTCAAATTCTTCAGAAAATGCCATTTTCTACATTTCAGCAATATTTTTTGTGATTTTTCTTCATTTTTCGAGATGTTTGTTCTAGTAGCTTCGGTGCTTGTTTTGACTTGCAATTTTTTCCCCTTACTTCTAAGACATTGAACTTGATGGGAAAAATAGCTGGAGCAGTTGGTATGGTCTGAGTTGAGAGTTTCAAAAAACTTTTGGACTGATTTTTAGTCAAACTTCAGAGGACCATAACTTTTGCTCTGGTTATCAGAATCACTATTATTTTATATGCATTTCGGGTGAAATTTGATTTCCCACCTTGTCGGAATTGGCTTTGCTGGTTTGCAAACTCAAATTCTCCAGAAAATGCCATTTTCTACATTTCAGTAATGTTTTTTGTGATTTTTCTTCATTTTTTAAGATTTTTGTTCTGGTACCTACGGTGCTTGTTTTGTCTTAAAACTTTTTACCCCGACTTCTAAGACATTGAACTTGATGGGAAAAATAGCTGGAGCAGTTGGTATGGTCTGAGTTGAGAGTTTCAAAAAAAATTTGGACTGATTTTTAGTCAAACTTCAGAGGACCATAACTTTTGCTCTAGTTATCGAAATCACTATTATTTCATATGCATTTCGGGTGGAATTTGATTTCCCTCCTTGGTAAAACTGGCTCTGCCGATTTGCAAACTCAAATTCTTCAGAAAATGCCATTTTCTACATTTCAGCAATATTTTTTGTGATTTTTCTTCATTTTTCGAGATTTTTGTTCTAGTAGCTAATGTGCTTGTTTTGACTTGCAATATTTCCTCCCCACTTCTAAGACATTGAACTTGATGGGAAAAATAGCTGGAGCAGTTGGTATGGTCTGAGTTGAGAGTTTCAAAAAAATTTTGGACTGATTTTTAGTCAAACTTCAGAGGACCATAACTTTTGCTCTGGTTATCAGAATCACTATTATTTTATATGCATTTCGGGTGGAATTTGATTTCCCTCCTTGGTAAAACTGGCTCTGCCGATTTGCAAACTCAAATTCTTCAGAAAATGCCATTTTCTACATTTCAGCAATATTTTTTGTGATTTTTCTTCATTTTTTCGAGATTTTTGTTCTGGTAGCTACGGTGCTTGGTTTGACTTGCAATTTTTCCCCCTACTTCTAAGACATTGAACTTGATGGGAAAAATAGCTGGAGCAGTTGGTATGGTCTGAGTTGAGAGTTTCAAAAAAATTTTGGACTGATTTTTAGTCAAACTTCAGAGGACCATAACTTTTGCTCTGGTTATCAGAATCACTATTATTTTATATGCATTTCGGGTGAAATTTGATTTCCCACCTTGTCGGAATTGGCCTTGCTGGTTTGCAAACTCAAATTCTCCAGAAAATGCCATTTTCTACATTTCAGTAACGTTTTTTGTGATTTTTCTTCATTTTTTAAGATTTTTGTTCTGGTACCTACGGTGCTTGTTTTGACTTAAAACTTTTTACCCCGACTTCTAAGACATTGAACTTGATGGGAAAAATAGCTGGAGCAGTTGGTATGGTCTGAGTTGAGAGTTTCAAAAAAAATTTGGACTGATTTTTAATCAAACTTCAGAGGACCATAACTTTTGCTCTAGTTATCAGAATCACTATTATTTTATATGCATTTCGGGTGGAATTTGATTTCCCTCCTTGGTAAAACTGGCTCTGCCGATTTGCAAACTCAAATTCTTCAGAAAATGCCATTTTCTACATTTCAGCAATATTTTTTGTGATTTTTCTTCATTTTTCGAGATTTTTGTTCTAGTAGCTTCGGTGCTTGTTTTGACTTGCAATATTTTCCCCCCACTTCTAAGACATTGAACTTGATGGGAAAAATAGCTGGAGCAGTTGGTATGGTCTGAGTTGAGAGTTTCAAAAAAATTTTGGACTGATTTTTAGTCAAACTTCAGAGGACCATAACTTTTGCTCTAGTTATCAAAATCACTATTATTTCATATGTATTTCGGGTGGAATTTGATTTCCCTCCTTGGTAAAACTGGCTCTGCCGATTTGCAAACTCAAATTCTTCAGAAAATGCCATTTTCTACATTTCAGCAATATTTTTTGTGATTTTTCTTTATTTTTCGAGATTTTTGTTCTAGTAGCTAATGTGCTTGTTTTGACTTGCAATATTTCCTCCCCACTTCTAAGACATTGAACTTGATGGGAAAAATAGCTGGAGCAGTTGGTATGGTCTGAGTTGAGAGTTTCAAAAAAATTTTGGACTGATTTTTAGTCAAACTTCAGAGGACCATAACTTTTGCTCTGGTTATCAGAATCACTATTATTTTATATGCATTTCGGGTGGAATTTGATTTCCCTCCTTGGTAAAACTGGCTCTGCCGGTTTGCAAACTCAAATTCTTCAGAAAATGCCGTTTTCTACATTTCAGCAATATTTTTTGTGATTTTTCTCATTTTTTTGAGATTTTTGTTCTGGTAGCTACGGCGCTTGTTTTGACTTGAAATTTTTTCCCCCCACTTCTAAGACATTGAACTTGATGGGAAAAATAGTTGGAGCAGTTGGTATGGTCTGAGTTGAGAGTTTCAAAAAAATTTTGGACTGATTTTTAGTCAAACTTCAGAGGACCATAACTTTTGCTCTGGTTATCAGAATCACTACTATTTTATATGCATTTCGGGTGGAATTATATTTCCCACCTTGTCGGAATTGGCTTTGCTGGTTTGCAAACTCAAATTCTCCAGAAAATGCCATTTTCTACATTTCAGTAATTTTTTTGTGATTTTTCTTCGTTTTTTAAGATTTTTGTTCTAGTACCTACGGCGCTTGTTTTGACTTAAAACTTTTTAACCCCACTTCTAAGACATTGAACTTGATGGGAAAAATAGCTGGAGCAGTTGGTATGGTCTGAGTTGAGAGATTCAAAAAAATTTTGGACTGATTTTTAGTCAAACTTCAGAGGACCATAACTTTTGCTCTGGTTATCAGAATCACTATTATTTTATATGCATTTCGGGTGAAATTTGATTTCCCACCTTGTCGGAATTGGCTTTGCTGGTTTGCAAACTCAAATTCTCCAGAAAATGCCATTTTCTACATTTCAGTAATGTTTTTTGTGATTTTTCTTCATTTTTTAAGATTTTTGTTCTGGTACCTACGGTGCTTGTTTTGACTTAAAACTTTTTACCCCGACTTCTAAGACATTGAACTTGATGGGAAAAATAGCTGGAGCAGTTGGTATGTTCTGAGTTGAGAGTTTCAAAAAAAATTTGGACTGATTTTTAGTCAAACTTCAGAGGACCATAACTTTTGCTCTAGTTATCAAAATCACTATTATTTCATATGCATTTCGGGTGGAATTTGATTTCCCTCCTTGGTAAAACTGGCTCTGCCGATTTGCAAACTCAAATTCTTCAGAAAATGCCATTTTCTACATTTCAGCAATATTTTTTGTGATTTTTCTTCATTTTTCGAGATTTTTGTTCTAGTAGCTAATGTGCTTGTTTTGACTTGCAATATTTCCTCCCCACTTCTAAGACATTGAACTTGATGGGAAAAATAGCTGGAGCAGTTGGTATGGTCTGAGTTGAGAGTTTCAAAAAAATTTTGGACTGATTTTTAGCCAAACTTCAGAGGACCATAACTTTTGCTCTGGTTATCAGAATCACTATTATTTTATATGCATTTCGGGTGGAATTTGATTTCCCTCCTTGGTAAAACTGGCTCTGCCGGTTTGCAAACTCAAATTCTCCAGAAAATGCCGTTTTCTACATTTCAGCAATATTTTTTGTGATTTTTCTTCATTTTTTCGAGATTTTTGTTCTGGTAGCTACGGTGCTTGTTTTGACTTGAAATTTTTTCCCCCCACTTCTAAGACATTGAACTTGATGGGAAAAATAGTTGGAGCAGTTGGTATGGTCTGAGTTGAGAGTTTCAAAAAAATTTTGGACTGATTTTTAGTCAAACTTCAGAGGACCATAACTTTTGCTCTGGTTATCAGAATCACTATTATTTTATATGCATTTCGGGTGGAATTTGATTTCCCTCCTTGGTGAAACTGGCTCTGCCGATTTGCAAACTCAAATTCTTCAGAAAATGCCATTCTCTACATTTCAGCAATATTTTTTGTGATTTTTCTTCATTTTTTCGAGATTTTTGTTCTGGTAGCTACGGTGCTTGGTTTGACTTGCAATTTTTCCCCCTACTTCTAAGACATTGAACTTGATGGGAAAAATAGCTGGAGCAGTTGGTATGGTCTGAGTTGAGAGTTTCAAAAAAATTTTGGACTGATTTTTAGTCAAACTTCAGAGGACCATAACTTTTGCTCTGGTTATCAGAATCACTATTATTTTATATGCATTTCGGGTGAAATTTGATTTCCCACCTTGTCGGAATTGGCTTTGCTGGTTTGCAAACTCAAATTCTCCAGAAAATGCCATTTTCTACATTTCAGTAACGTTTTTTGTGATTTTTCTTCATTTTTTAAGATTTTTGTTCTGGTACCTACGGTGCTTGTTTTGACTTAAAACTTTTTACCCCGACTTCTAAGACATTGAACTTGATGGGAAAAATAGCTGGAGCAGTTGGTATGGTCTGAGTTGAGAGTTTCAAAAAAAATTTGGACTGATTTTTAGTCAAACTTCAGAGGACCATAACTTTTGCTCTAGTTATCAGAATCACTATTATTTTATATGCATTTCGGGTGGAATTTGATTTCCCTCCTTGGTAAAACTGGCTCTGCCGATTTGCAAACTCAAATTCTTCAGAAAATGCCATTTTCTACATTTCAGCAATATTTTTTGTGATTTTTCTTCATTTTTCGAGATTTTTGTTCTAGTAGCTTCGGTGCTTGTTTTGACTTGCAATATTTTCCCCCCACTTCTAAGACATTGAACTTGATGGGAAAAATAGCTGGAGCAGTTGGTATGGTCTGAGTTGAGAGTTTCAAAAAAATTTTGGACTGATTTTTAGTCAAACTTCAGAGGACCATAACTTTTGCTCTAGTTATCAAAATCACTATTATTTCATATGCATTTCGGGTGGAATTTGATTTCCCTCCTTGGTAAAACTAGCTCTGCCGATTTGCAAACTCAAATTCTTCAGAAAATGCCATTTTCTACATTTCAGCAATATTTTTTGTGATTTTTCTTTATTTTTCGAGATTTTTGTTCTAGTAGCTAATGTGCTTGTTTTGACTTGCAATATTTCCTCCCCACTTCTAAGACATTGAACTTGATGGGAAAAATAGCTGGAGCAGTTGGTATGGTCTGAGTTGAGAGTTTCAAAAAAAATTTGGACTGATTTTTAGTCAAACTTCAGAGGACCATAACTTTTGCTCTGGTTATCAGAATCACTATTATTTTATATGCATTTCGGGTGGAATTTGATTTCCCTCCTTGGTAAAACTGGCTCTGCCGGTTTGCAAACTCAAATTCTCCAGAAAATGCCGTTTTCTACATTTCAGCAATATTTTTTGTGATTTTTCTTCATTTTTTCGAGATTTTTGTTCTGGTAGCTACGGTGCTTGTTTTGACTTGAAATTTTTTCCCCCCACTTCTAAGACATTGAACTTGATGGGAAAAATAGTTGGAGCAGTTGGTATGGTCTGAGTTGAGAGTTTCAAAAAAATTTTGGACTGATTTTTAGTCAAACTTCAGAGGACCATAACTTTTGCTCTGGTTATCAGAATCACTATTATTTTATATGCATTTCGGGTGGAATTTGATTTCCCTCCTTGGTAAAACTGGCTCTGCCGATTTGCAAACTCAAATTCTTCAGAAAATGCCATTTTCTACATTTCAGCAATATTTTTTGTGATTTTTCTTCATTTTTTCGAGATTTTTGTTCTGGTAGCTACGGTGCTTGGTTTGACTTGCAATTTTTCCCCCTACTTCTAAGACATTGAACTTGATGGGAAAAATAGCTGGAGCAGTTGGTATGGTCTGAGTTGAGAGTTTCAAAAAAATTTTGGACTGATTTTTAGTCAAACTTCAGAGGACCATAACTTTTGCTCTGGTTATCAGAATCACTATTATTTTATATGCATTTCGGGTGAAATTTGATTTCCCACCTTGTCGGAATTGGTTTTGCTGGTTTGCAAACTCAAATTCTCCAGAAAATGCCATTTTCTACATTTCAGCAATATTTTTTGTGATTTTTCTTCATTTTTTCGAGATTTTTGTTCTGGTAGCTACGGTGCTTGGTTTGACTTGCAATTTTTCCCCCCACTTCTAAGACATTGAACTTGATGGGAAAAATAGTTGGAGCAGTTGGTATGGTCTGAGTTGAGAGTTTCAAAAAAATTTTGGACTGATTTTTAGTCAAACTTCAGAGGACCATAACTTTTGCTCTAGTTATCAGAATCACTATTATTTTATATGCATTTCGGGTGGAATTTGATTTCCCTCCTTGGTAAAACTGGCTCTGCCGATTTGCAAACTCAAATTCTTCAGAAAATGCCATTTTCTACATTTCAGCAATATTTTTTGTGATTTTTCTTCATTTTTCGAGATTTTTGTTCTAGTAGCTTCGGTGCTTGTTTTGACTTGCAATTTTTTCCCCTTACTTCTAAGACATTGAACTTGATGGGAAAAATAGCTGGAGCAGTTGGTATGGTCTGAGTTGAGAGTTTCAAAAAACTTTTGGACTGATTTTTAGTCAAACTTCAGAGGACCATAACTTTTGCTCTGGTTATCAGAATCACTATTATTTTATATGCATTTCGGGTGAAATTTGATTTCCCACCTTGTCGGAATTGGCTTTGCTGGTTTGCAAACTCAAATTCTCCAGAAAATGCCATTTTCTACATTTCAGTAATGTTTTTTGTGATTTTTCTTCATTTTTTAAGATTTTTGTTCTGGTACCTACGGTGCTTGTTTTGACTTAAAACTTTTTACCCCGACTTCTAAGACATTGAACTTGATGGGAAAAATAGCTGGAGCAGTTGGTATGGTCTGAGTTGAGAGTTTCAAAAAAAATTTGGACTGATTTTTAGTCAAACTTCAGAGGACCATAACTTTTGCTCTAGTTATCAAAATCACTATTATTTCATATGCATTTCGGGTGGAATTTGATTTCCCTCCTTGGTAAAACTGGCTCTGCCGATTTGCAAACTCAAATTCTTCAGAAAATGCCATTTTCTACATTTCAGCAATATTTTTTGTGATTTTTCTTCATTTTTCGAGATTTTTGTTCTAGTAGCTAATGTGCTTGTTTTGACTTGCAATATTTCCTCCCCACTTCTAAGACATTGAACTTGATGGGAAAAATAGCTGGAGCAGTTGGTATGGTCTGAGTTGAGAGTTTCAAAAAAATTTTGGACTGATTTTTAGTCAAACTTCAGAGGACCATAACTTTTGCTCTAGTTATCAAAATCACTATTATTTCATATGCATTTCGGGTGGAATTTGATTTCCCTCCTTGGTAAAACTAGCTCTGCCGATTTGCAAACTCAAATTCTTCAGAAAATGCCATTTTCTACATTTCAGCAATATTTTTTGTGATTTTTCTTTATTTTTCGAGATTTTTGTTCTAGTAGCTAATGTGCTTGTTTTGACTTACAATATTTCCTCCCCACTTCTAAGACATTGAACTTGATGGGAAAAATAGCTGGAGCAGTTGGTATGGTCTGAGTTGAGAGTTTCAAAAAAAATTTGGACGGATTTTTAGTCAAACTTCAGAGGACCATAACTTTTGCTCTGGTTATCAGAATCACTATTATTTTATATGCATTTCGGGTGGAATTTGATTTCCCTCCTTGGTAAAACTGGCTCTGCCGGTTTGCAAACTCAAATTCTTCAGAAAATGCCGTTTTCTACATTTCAGCAATATTTTTTGTGATTTTTCTCATTTTTTTGAGATTTTTGTTCTGGTAGCTACGGTGCTTGGTTTGACTTGCAATTTTTCCCCCTACTTCTAAGACATTGAACTTGATGGGAAAAATAGCTGGAGCAGTTGGTATGGTCTGAGTTGAGAGTTTCAAAAAAATTTTGGACTGATTTTTAGTCAAACTTCAGAGGACCATAACTTTTGCTCTAGTTATCAAAATCACTATTATTTCATATGCATTTCGGGTGGAATTTGATTTCCCTCCTTGGTAAAACTGGCTCTGCCGATTTGCAAACTCAAATTCTTCAGAAAATGCCATTTTCTACATTTCAGCAATATTTTTTGTGATTTTTCTTCATTTTTCGAGATTTTTGTTCTAGTAGCTAATGTGCTTGTTTTGACTTGCAATATTTCCTCCCCACTTCTAAGACATTGAACTTGATGGGAAAAATAGCTGGAGCAGTTGGTATGGTCTGAGTTGAGAGTTTCAAAAAAAATTTGGACGGATTTTTAGTCAAACTTCAGAGGACCATAACTTTTGCTCTGGTTATCAGAATCACTATTATTTTATATGCATTTCGGGTGGAATTTGATTTCCCTCCTTGGTAAAACTGGCTCTGCCGATTTGCAAACTCAAATTCTTCAGAAAATGCCATTTTCTACATTTCAGCAATATTTTTTGTGATTTTTCTTCATTTTTCGAGATTTTTGTTCTAGTAGCTAATGTGCTTGTTTTGACTTGCAATATTTCCTCCCCACTTCTAAGACATTGAACTTGATGGGAAAAATAGCTGGAGCAGTTGGTATGGTCTGAGTTGAGAGTTTCAAAAAAATTTTGGACTGATTTTTAGTCAAACTTCAGAGGACCATAACTTTTGCTCTAGTTATCAAAATCACTATTATTTCATATGCATTTCGGGTGGAATTTGATTTCCCTCCTTGGTAAAACTAGCTCTGCCGATTTGCAAACTCAAATTCTTCAGAAAATGCCATTTTCTACATTTCAGCAATATTTTTTGTGATTTTTCTTTATTTTTCGAGATTTTTGTTCTAGTAGCTAATGTGCTTGTTTTGACTTACAATATTTCCTCCCCACTTCTAAGACATTGAACTTGATGGGAAAAATAGCTGGAGCAGTTGGTATGGTCTGAGTTGAGAGTTTCAAAAAAAATTTGGACGGATTTTTAGTCAAACTTCAGAGGACCATAACTTTTGCTCTGGTTATCAGAATCACTATTATTTTATATGCATTTCGGGTGGAATTTGATTTCCCTCCTTGGTAAAACTGGCTCTGCCGGTTTGCAAACTCAAATTCTCCAGAAAATGCCGTTTTCTACATTTCAGCAATATTTTTTGTGATTTTTCTTCATTTTTTCGAGATTTTTGTTCTGGTAGCTACGGTGCTTGTTTTGACTTGAAATTTTTTCCCCCCACTTCTAAGACATTGAACTTGATGGGAAAAATAGTTGGAGCAGTTGGTATGGTCTGAGTTGAGAGTTTCAAAAAAATTTTGGACTGATTTTTAGTCAAACTTCAGAGGACCATAACTTTTGCTCTGGTTATCAGAATCACTATTATTTTATATGCATTTCGGGTGGAATTTGATTTCCCTCCTTGGTAAAACTGGCTCTGCCGATTTGCAAACTCAAATTCTTCAGAAAATGCCATTTTCTACATTTCAGCAATATTTTTTGTGATTTTTCTTCATTTTTTCGAGATTTTTGTTCTGGTAGCTACGGTGCTTGGTTTGACTTGCAATTTTTCCCCCTACTTCTAAGACATTGAACTTGATGGGAAAAATAGCTGGAGCAGTTGGTATGGTCTGAGTTGAGAGTTTCAAAAAAATTTTGGACTGATTTTTAGTCAAACTTCAGAGGACCATAACTTTTGCTCTGGTTATCAGAATCACTATTATTTTATATGCATTTCGGGTGAAATTTGATTTCCCACCTTGTCGGAATTGGCTTTGCTGGTTTGCAAACTCAAATTCTCCAGAAAATGCCATTTTCTACATTTCAGTAACGTTTTTTGTGATTTTTCTTCATTTTTTAAGATTTTTTTTCTGGTACCTACGGTGCTTGTTTTGACTTAAAACTTTTTACCCCGACTTCTAAGATATTGAACTTGATGGGAAAAATAGCTAGAGCAGTTGGTATGGTCTGAGTTGAGAGTTTCAAAAAAAATTTGGACTGATTTTTAGTCAAACTTCAGAGGACCATAACTTTTGCTCTAGTTATCAGAATCACTATTATTTTATATGCATTTCGGGTGGAATTTGATTTCCCTCCTTGGTAAAACTGGCTCTGCCGATTTGCAAACTCAAATTCTTCAGAAAATGCCATTTTCTACATTTCAGCAATATTTTTTGTGATTTTTCTTCATTTTTCGAGATTTTTGTTCTAGTAGCTTCGGTGCTTGTTTTGACTTGCAATTTTTTCCCCTTACTTCTAAGACATTGAACTTGATGGGAAAAATAGCTGGAGCAGTTGGTATGGTCTGAGTTGAGAGTTTCAAAAAACTTTTGGACTGATTTTTAGTCAAACTTCAGAGGACCATAACTTTTGCTCTGGTTATCAGAATCACTATTATTTTATATGCATTTCGGGTGAAATTTGATTTCCCACCTTGTCGGAATTGGCTTTGCTGGTTTGCAAACTCAAATTCTCCAGAAAATGCCATTTTCTACATTTCAGTAATGTTTTTTGTGATTTTTCTTCATTTTTTAAGATTTTTGTTCTGGTACCTACGGTGCTTGTTTTGACTTAAAACTTTTTACCCCGACTTCTAAGACATTGAACTTGATGGGAAAAATAGCTGGAGCAGTTGGTATGGTCTGAGTTGAGAGTTTCAAAAAAAATTTGGACTGATTTTTAGTCAAACTTCAGAGGACCATAACTTTTGCTCTAGTTATCAAAATCACTATTATTTCATATGCATTTCGGGTGGAATTTGATTTCCCTCCTTGGTAAAACTGGCTCTGCCGATTTGCAAACTCAAATTCTTCAGAAAATGCCATTTTCTACATTTCAGCAATATTTTTTGTGATTTTTCTTCATTTTTCGAGATTTTTGTTCTAGTAGCTAATGTGCTTGTTTTGACTTGCAATATTTCCTCCCCACTTCTAAGACATTGAACTTGATGGGAAAAATAGCTGGAGCAGTTGGTATGGTCTGAGTTGAGAGTTTCAAAAAAATTTTGGACTGATTTTTAGTCAAACTTCAGAGGACCATAACTTTTGCTCTGGTTATCAGAATCACTATTATTTTATATGCATTTCGGGTGGAATTTGATTTCCCTCCTTGGTAAAACTGGCTCTGCCGATTTGCAAACTCAAATTCTTCAGAAAATGCCATTTTCTACATTTCAGCAATATTTTTTGTGATTTTTCTTCATTTTTTCGAGATTTTTGTTCTGGTAGCTACGGTGCTTGGTTTGACTTGCAATTTTTCCCCCTACTTCTAAGACATTGAACTTGATGGGAAAAATAGCTGGAGCAGTTGGTATGGTCTGAGTTGAGAGTTTCAAAAAAATTTTGGACTGATTTTTAGTCAAACTTCAGAGGACCATAACTTTTGCTCTGGTTATCAGAATCACTATTATTTTATATGCATTTCGGGTGAAATTTGATTTCCCACCTTGTCGGAATTTGCTTTGCTGGTTTGCAAACTCAAATTCTCCAGAAAATGCCATTTTCTACATTTCAGTAACGTTTTTTGTGATTTTTCTTCATTTTTTAAGATTTTTGTTCTGGTACCTACGGTGCTTGTTTTGACTTAAAACTTTTTACCCCGACTTCTAAGACATTGAACTTGATGGGAAAAATAGCTGGAGCAGTTGGTATGGTCTGAGTTGAGAGTTTCAAAAAAAATTTGGACTGATTTTTAGTCAAACTTCAGAGGACCATAACTTTTGCTCTAGTTATCAGAATCACTATTATTTTATATGCATTTCGGGTGGAATTTGATTTCCCTCCTTGGTAAAACTGGCTCTGCCGATTTGCAAACTCAAATTCTTCAAAAAATGCCATTTTCTACATTTCAGCAATATTTTTTGTGATTTTTCTTCATTTTTCGAGATTTTTGTTCTAGTAGCTTCGGTGCTTGTTTTGACTTGCAATATTTTCCCCCCACTTCTAAGACATTGAACTTGATGGGAAAAATAGCTGGAGCAGTTGGTATGGTCTGAGTTGAGAGTTTCAAAAAAATTTTGGACTGATTTTTAGTCAAACTTCAGAGGACCATAACTTTTGCTCTAGTTATCAAAATCACTATTATTTCATATGCATTTCGGGTGGAATTTGATTTCCCTCCTTGGTAAAACTGGCTCTGCCGAATTGCAAACTCAAATTCTTCAGAAAATGCCATTTTCTACATTTCAGCAATATTTTTTGTGATTTTTCTTTATTTTTCGAGATTTTTGTTCTAGTAGCTAATGTGCTTGTTTTGACTTGCAATATTTCCTCCCCACTTCTAAGACATTGAACTTGATGGGAAAAATAGCTGGAGCAGTTGGTATGGTCTGAGTTGAGAGTTTCAAAAAAATTTTGGACTGATTTTTAGTCAAACTTCAGAGGACCATAACTTTTGCTCTGGTTATCAGAATCACTATTATTTTATATGCATTTCGGGTGAAATTTGATTTCCCACCTTGTCGGAATTTGCTTTGCTGGTTTGCAAACTCAAATTCTCCAGAAAATGCCATTTTCTACATTTCAGTAACGTTTTTTGTGATTTTTCTTCATTTTTTAAGATTTTTGTTCTGGTACCTACGGTGCTTGTTTTGACTTAAAACTTTTTACCCCGACTTCTAAGACATTGAACTTGATGGGAAAAATAGCTGGAGCAGTTGGTATGGTCTGAGTTGAGAGTTTCAAAAAAAATTTGGACTGATTTTTAGTCAAACTTCAGAGGACCATAACTTTTGCTCTAGTTATCAGAATCACTATTATTTTATATGCATTTCGGGTGGAATTTGATTTCCCTCCTTGGTAAAACTGGCTCTGCCGATTTGCAAACTCAAATTCTTCAAAAAATGCCATTTTCTACATTTCAGCAATATTTTTTGTGATTTTTCTTCATTTTTCGAGATTTTTGTTCTAGTAGCTTCAGTGCTTGTTTTGACTTGCAATATTTTCCCCCCACTTCTAAGACATTGAACTTGATGGGAAAAATAGCTGGAGCAGTTGGTATGGTCTGAGTTGAGAGTTTCAAAAAAATTTTGGACTGATTTTTAGTCAAACTTCAGAGGACCATAACTTTTGCTCTAGTTATCAAAATCACTATTATTTCATATGCATTTCGGGTGGAATTTGATTTCCCTCCTTGGTAAAACTGGCTCTGCCGATTTGCAAACTCAAATTCTTCAGAAAATGCCATTTTCTACATTTCAGCAATATTTTTTGTGATTTTTCTTTATTTTTCGAGATTTTTGTTCTAGTAGCTAATGTGCTTGTTTTGACTTGCAATATTTCCTCCCCACTTCTAAGACATTGAACTTGATGGGAAAAATAGCTGGAGCAGTTGGTATGGTCTGAGTTGAGAGTTTCAAAAAAATTTTGGACTGATTTTTAGTCAAACTTCAGAGGACCATAACTTTTGCTCTGGTTATCAGAATCACTATTATTTTATATGCATTTCGGGTGGAATTTGATTTCCCTCCTTGGTAAAACTGGCTCTGCCGGTTTGCAAACTCAAATTCTCCAGAAAATGCCGTTTTCTACATTTCAGCAATATTTTTTGTGATTTTTCTTCATTTTTTCGAGATTTTTGTTCTGGTAGCTACGGTGCTTGTTTTGACTTGAAATTTTTTCCCCCCACTTCTAAGACATTGAACTTGATGGGAAAAATAGTTGGAGCAGTTGGTATGGTCTGAGTTGAGAGTTTCAAAAAAATTTTGGACTGATTTTTAGTCAAACTTCAGAGAACCATAACTTTTGCTCTAGTTATCAGAATCACTATTATTTTATATGCATTTCGGGTGGAATTTGATTTCCCTCCTTGGTAAAACTGGCTCTGCCGATTTGCAAACTCAAATTCTTCAGAAAATGCCATTTTCTACATTTCAGCAATATTTTTTGTGATTTTTCTTCATTTTTCGAGATTTTTGTTCTAGTAGCTTCGGTGCTTGTTTTGACTTGCAATATTTTCCCCCCACTTCTAAGACATTGAACTTGATGGGAAAAATAGCTGGAGCAGTTGGTATGGTCTGAGTTGAGAGTTTCAAAAAAATTTTGGACTGATTTTTAGTCAAACTTCAGAGGACCATAACTTTTGCTCTAGTTATCAAAATCACTATTATTTCATATGCATTTCGGGTGGAATTTGATTTCCCTCCTTGGTAAAACTGGCTCTGCCGATTTGCAAACTCAAATTCTTCAGAAAATGCCATTTTCTACATTTCAGCAATATTTTTTGTGATTTTTCTTCATTTTTCGAGATTTTTGTTCTAGTAGCTTCGGTGCTTGTTTTGACTTGCAATATTTTCCCCCCACTTCTAAGACATTGAACTTGATGGGAAAAATAGCTGGAGCAGTTGGTATGGTCTGAGTTGAGAGTTTCAAAAAAATTTTGGACTGATTTTTAGTCAAACTTCAGAGGACCATAACTTTTGCTCTAGTTATCAAAATCACTATTATTTCATATGCATTTCGGGTGGAATTTGATTTCCCTCCTTGGTAAAACTGGCTCTGCCGATTTGCAAACTCAAATTCTTCAGAAAATGCCATTTTCTACATTTCAGCAATATTTTTTGTGATTTTTCTTTATTTTTCGAGATTTTTGTTCTAGTAGCTAATGTGCTTGTTTTGACTTGCAATATTTCCTCCCCACTTCTAAGACATTGAACTTGATGGGAAAAATAGCTGGAGCAGTTGGTATGGTCTGAGTTGAGAGTTTCAAAAAAATTTTGGACTGATTTTTAGTCAAACTTCAGAGGACCATAACTTTTGCTCTGGTTATCAGAATCACTATTATTTTATATGCATTTCAGGTGGAATTTGATTTCCCTCCTTGGTAAAACTGGCTCTGCCGATTTGCAAACTCAAATTCTTCAGAAAATGCCATTTTCTACATTTCAGCAATATTTTTTGTGATTTTTCTTCATTTTTTCGAGATTTTTGTTCTGGTAGCTACGGTGCTTGGTTTGACTTGCAATTTTTCCCCCTACTTCTAAGACATTGAACTTGATGGGAAAAATAGCTGGAGCAGTTGGTATGGTCTGAGTTGAGAGTTTCAAAAAAATTTTGGACTGATTTTTAGTCAAACTTCAGAGGACCATAACTTTTGCTCTGGTTATCAGAATCACTATTATTTTATATGCATTTCGGGTGAAATTTGATTTCCCACCTTGTCGGAATTGGCTTTGCTGGTTTGCAAACTCAAATTCTCCAGAAAATGCCATTTTCTACATTTCAGTAACGTTTTTTGTGATTTTTCTTCATTTTTTAAGATTTTTTTTCTGGTACCTACGGTGCTTGTTTTGACTTAAAACTTTTTACCCCGACTTCTAAGATATTGAACTTGATGGGAAAAATAGCTAGAGCAGTTGGTATGGTCTGAGTTGAGAGTTTCAAAAAAAATTTGGACTGATTTTTAGTCAAACTTCAGAGGACCATAACTTTTGCTCTAGTTATCAGAATCACTATTATTTTATATGCATTTCGGGTGGAATTTGATTTCCCTCCTTGGTAAAACTGGCTCTGCCGATTTGCAAACTCAAATTCTTCAGAAAATGCCATTTTCTACATTTCAGCAATATTTTTTGTGATTTTTCTTCATTTTTCGAGATTTTTGTTCTAGTAGCTTCGGTGCTTGTTTTGACTTGCAATTTTTTCCCCTTACTTCTAAGACATTGAACTTGATGGGAAAAATAGCTGGAGCAGTTGGTATGGTCTGAGTTGAGAGTTTCAAAAAACTTTTGGACTGATTTTTAGTCAAACTTCAGAGGACCATAACTTTTGCTCTGGTTATCAGAATCACTATTATTTTATATGCATTTCGGGTGAAATTTGATTTCCCACCTTGTCGGAATTGGCTTTGCTGGTTTGCAAACTCAAATTCTCCAGAAAATGCCATTTTCTACATTTCAGTAATGTTTTTTGTGATTTTTCTTCATTTTTTAAGATTTTTGTTCTGGTACCTACGGTGCTTGTTTTGACTTAAAACTTTTTACCCCGACTTCTAAGACATTGAACTTGATGGGAAAAATAGCTTGAGCAGTTGGTATGGTCTGAGTTGAGAGTTTCAAAAAAAATTTGGACTGATTTTTAGTCAAACTTCAGAGGACCATAACTTTTGCTCTAGTTATCAAAATCACTATTATTTCATATGCATTTCGGGTGGAATTTGATTTCCCTCCTTGGTAAAACTGGCTCTGCCGATTTGCAAACTCAAATTCTTCAGAAAATGCCATTTTCTACATTTCAGCAATATTTTTTGTGATTTTTCTTCATTTTTCGAGATTTTTGTTCTAGTAGCTAATGTGCTTGTTTTGACTTGCAATATTTCCTCCCCACTTCTAAGACATTGAACTTGATGGGAAAAATAGCTGGAGCAGTTGGTATGGTCTGAGTTGAGAGTTTCAAAAAAATTTTGGACTGATTTTTAGTCAAACTTCAGAGGACCATAACTTTTGCTCTGGTTATCAGAATCACTATTATTTTATATGCATTTCGGGTGGAATTTGATTTCCCTCCTTGGTAAAACTGGCTCTGCCGATTTGCAAACTCAAATTCTTCAGAAAATGCCATTTTCTACATTTCAGCAATATTTTTTGTGATTTTTCTTCATTTTTTCGAGATTTTTGTTCTGGTAGCTACGGTGCTTGGTTTGACTTGCAATTTTTCCCCCTACTTCTAAGACATTGAACTTGATGGGAAAAATAGCTGGAGCAGTTGGTATGGTCTGAGTTGAGAGTTTCAAAAAAATTTTGGACTGATTTTTAGTCAAACTTCAGAGGACCATAACTTTTGCTCTGGTTATCAGAATCACTATTATTTTATATGCATTTCGGGTGAAATTTGATTTCCCACCTTGTCGGAATTTGCTTTGCTGGTTTGCAAACTCAAATTCTCCAGAAAATGCCATTTTCTACATTTCAGTAACGTTTTTTGTGATTTTTCTTCATTTTTTAAGATTTTTGTTCTGGTACCTACGGTGCTTGTTTTGACTTAAAACTTTTTACCCCGACTTCTAAGACATTGAACTTGATGGGAAAAATAGCTGGAGCAGTTGGTATGGTCTGAGTTGAGAGTTTCAAAAAAAATTTGGACTGATTTTTAGTCAAACTTCAGAGGACCATAACTTTTGCTCTAGTTATCAGAATCACTATTATTTTATATGCATTTCGGGTGGAATTTGATTTCCCTCCTTGGTAAAACTGGCTCTGCCGATTTGCAAACTCAAATTCTTCAAAAAATGCCATTTTCTACATTTCAGCAATATTTTTTGTGATTTTTCTTCATTTTTCGAGATTTTTGTTCTAGTAGCTTCGGTGCTTGTTTTGACTTGCAATATTTTCCCCCCACTTCTAAGACATTGAACTTGATGGGAAAAATAGCTGGAGCAGTTGGTATGGTCTGAGTTGAGAGTTTCAAAAAAATTTTGGACTGATTTTTAGTCAAACTTCAGAGGACCATAACTTTTGCTCTAGTTATCAAAATCACTATTATTTCATATGCATTTCGGGTGGAATTTGATTTCCCTCCTTGGTAAAACTGGCTCTGCCGAATTGCAAACTCAAATTCTTCAGAAAATGCCATTTTCTACATTTCAGCAATATTTTTTGTGATTTTTCTTTATTTTTCGAGATTTTTGTTCTAGTAGCTAATGTGCTTGTTTTGACTTGCAATATTTCCTCCCCACTTCTAAGACATTGAACTTGATGGGAAAAATAGCTGGAGCAGTTGGTATGGTCTGAGTTGAGAGTTTCAAAAAAATTTTGGACTGATTTTTAGTCAAACTTCAGAGGACCATAACTTTTGCTCTGGTTATCAGAATCACTATTATTTTATATGCATTTCGGGTGAAATTTGATTTCCCACCTTGTCGGAATTTGCTTTGCTGGTTTGCAAACTCAAATTCTCCAGAAAATGCCATTTTCTACATTTCAGTAACGTTTTTTGTGATTTTTCTTCATTTTTTAAGATTTTTGTTCTGGTACCTACGGTGCTTGTTTTGACTTAAAACTTTTTACCCCGACTTCTAAGACATTGAACTTGATGGGAAAAATAGCTGGAGCAGTTGGTATGGTCTGAGTTGAGAGTTTCAAAAAAAATTTGGACTGATTTTTAGTCAAACTTCAGAGGACCATAACTTTTGCTCTAGTTATCAGAATCACTATTATTTTATATGCATTTCGGGTGGAATTTGATTTCCCTCCCTGGTAAAACTGGCTCTGCCGATTTGCAAACTCAAATTCTTCAAAAAATGCCATTTTCTACATTTCAGCAATATTTTTTGTGATTTTTCTTCATTTTTCGAGATTTTTGTTCTAGTAGCTTCGGTGCTTGTTTTGACTTGCAATATTGTCCCCCCACTTCTAAGACATTGAACTTGATGGGAAAAATAGCTGGAGCAGTTGGTATGGTCTGAGTTGAGAGTTTCAAAAAAATTTTGGACTGATTTTTAGTCAAACTTCAGAGGACCATAACTTTTGCTCTAGTTATCAAAATCACTATTATTTCATATGCATTTCGGGTGGAATTTGATTTCCCTCCTTGGTAAAACTGGCTCTGCCGATTTGCAAACTCAAATTCTTCAGAAAATGCCATTTTCTACATTTCAGCAATATTTTTTGTGATTTTTCTTTATTTTTCGAGATTTTTGTTCTAGTAGCTAATGTGCTTGTTTTGACTTGCAATATTTCCTCCCCACTTCTAAGACATTGAACTTGATGGGAAAAATAGCTGGAGCAGTTGGTATGGTCTGAGTTGAGAGTTTCAAAAAAATTTTGGACTGATTTTTAGTCAAACTTCAGAGGACCATAACTTTTGCTCTGGTTATCAGAATCACTATTATTTTATATGCATTTCGGGTGGAATTTGATTTCCCTCCTTGGTAAAACTGGCTCTGCCGGTTTGCAAACTCAAATTCTCCAGAAAATGCCGTTTTCTACATTTCAGCAATATTTTTTGTGATTTTTCTTCATTTTTTCGAGATTTTTGTTCTGGTAGCTACGGTGCTTGTTTTGACTTGAAATTTTTTCCCCCCACTTCTAAGACATTGAACTTGATGGGAAAAATAGTTGGAGCAGTTGGTATGGTCTGAGTTGAGAGTTTCAAAAAAATTTTGGACTGATTTTTAGTCAAACTTCAGAGGACCATAACTTTTGCTCTAGTTATCAGAATCACTATTATTTTATATGCATTTCGGGTGGAATTTGATTTCCCTCCTTGGTAAAACTGGCTCTGCCGATTTGCAAACTCAAATTCTTCAGAAAATGCCATTTTCTACATTTCAGCAATATTTTTTGTGATTTTTCTTCATTTTTCGAGATTTTTGTTCTAGTAGCTTCGGTGCTTGTTTTGACTTGCAATATTTTCCCCCCACTTCTAAGACATTGAACTTGATGGGAAAAATAGCTGGAGCAGTTGGTATGGTCTGAGTTGAGAGTTTCAAAAAAATTTTGGACTGATTTTTAGTCAAACTTCAGAGGACCATAACTTTTGCTCTAGTTATCAAAATCACTATTATTTCATATGCATTTCGGGTGGAATTTGATTTCCCTCCTTGGTAAAACTGGCTCTGCCGATTTGCAAACTCAAATTCTTCAGAAAATGCCATTTTCTACATTTCAGCAATATTTTTTGTGATTTTTCTTCATTTTTCGAGATTTTTGTTCTAGTAGCTTCGGTGCTTGTTTTGACTTGCAATATTTTCCCCCCACTTCTAAGACATTGAACTTGATGGGAAAAATAGCTGGAGCAGTTGGTATGGTCTGAGTTGAGAGTTTCAAAAAAATTTTGGACTGATTTTTAGTCAAACTTCAGAGGACCATAACTTTTGCTCTAGTTATCAAAATCACTATTATTTCATATGCATTTCGGGTGGAATTTGATTTCCCTCCTTGGTAAAACTGGCTCTGCCGATTTGCAAACTCAAATTCTTCAGAAAATGCCATTTTCTACATTTCAGCAATATTTTTTGTGATTTTTCTTTATTTTTCGAGATTTTTGTTCTAGTAGCTAATGTGCTTGTTTTGACTTGCAATATTTCCTCCCCACTTCTAAGACATTGAAATTGATGGGAAAAATAGCTGGAGCAGTTGGTATGGTCTGAGTTGAGAGTTTCAAAAAAATTTTGGACTGATTTTTAGTCAAACTTCAGAGGACCATAACTTTTGCTCTGGTTATCAGAATCACTATTATTTTATATGCATTTCAGGTGGAATTTGATTTCCCTCCTTGGTAAAACTGGCTCTGCCGATTTGCAAACTCAAATTCTTCAGAAAATGCCATTTTCTACATTTCAGCAATATTTTTTGTGATTTTTCTTCATTTTTTCGAGATTTTTGTTCTGGTAGCTACGGTGCTTGGTTTGACTTGCAATTTTTCCCCCTACTTCTAAGACATTGAACTTGATGGGAAAAATAGCTGGAGCAGTTGGTATGGTCTGAGTTGAGAGTTTCAAAAAAATTTTGGACTGATTTTTAGTCAAACTTCAGAGGACCATAACTTTTGCTCTGGTTATCAGAATCACTATTATTTTATATGCATTTCGGGTGAAATTTGATTTCCCACCTTGTCGGAATTGGCTTTGCTGGTTTGCAAACTCAAATTCTCCAGAAAATGCCATTTTCTACATTTCAGTAACGTTTTTTGTGATTTTTCTTCATTTTTTAAGATTTTTGTTCTGGTACCTACGGTGCTTGTTTTGACTTAAAACTTTTTACCCCGACTTCTAAGACATTGAACTTGATGGGAAAAATAGCTGGAGCAGTTGGTATGGTCTGAGTTGAGAGTTTCAAAAAAAATTTGGACTGATTTTTAGTCAAACTTCAGAGGACCATAACTTTTGCTCTAGTTATCAGAATCACTATTATTTTATATGCATTTCGGGTGGAATTTGATTTCCCTCCTTGGTAAAACTGGCTCTGCCGATTTGCAAACTCAAATTCTTCAGAAAATGCCATTTTCTACATTTCAGCAATATTTTTTGTGATTTTTCTTCATTTTTCGAGATTTTTGTTCTAGTAGCTTCGGTGCTTGTTTTGACTTGCAATATTTTCCCCCCACTTCTAAGACATTGAACTTGATGGGAAAAATAGCTGGAGCAGTTGGTATGGTCTGAGTTGAGAGTTTCAAAAAAAATTTGGACTGATTTTTAGTCAAACTTCAGAGGACCATAACTTTTGCTCTAGTTATCAAAATCACTATTATTTCATATGCATTTCGGGTGGAATTTGATTTCCCTCCTTGGTAAAACTGGCTCTGCCGATTTGCAAACTCAAATTCTTCAGAAAATGCCATTTTCTACATTTCAGCAATATTTTTTGTGATTTTTCTTTATTTTTCGAGATTTTTGTTCTAGTAGCTAATGTGCTTGTTTTGACTTGCAATATTTCCTCCCCACTTCTAAGACATTGAACTTGATGGGAAAAATAGCTGGAGCAGTTGGTATGGTCTGAGTTGAGAGTTTCAAAAAAATTTTGGACTGATTTTTAGTCAAACTTCAGAGGACCATAACTTTTGCTCTGGTTATCAGAATCACTATTATTTTATATGCATTTCAGGTGGAATTTGATTTCCCTCCTTGGTAAAACTGGCTCTGCCGGTTTGCAAACTCAAATTCTCCAGAAAATGCCGTTTTCTACATTTCAGCAATATTTTTTGTGATTTTTCTTCATTTTTTCGAGATTTTTGTTCTGGTAGCTACGGTGCTTGTTTTGACTTGAAATTTTTTCCCCCCACTTCTAAGACATTGAACTTGATGGGAAAAATAGTTGGAGCAGTTGGTATGGTCTGAGTTGAGAGTTTCAAAAAAATTTTGGACTGATTTTTAGTCAAACTTCAGAGGACCATAACTTTTGCTCTGGTTATCAGAATCACTATTATTTTATATGCATTTCGGGTGGAATTTGATTTCCCTCCTTGGTAAAACTGGCTCTGCCGATTTGCAAACTCAAATTCTTCAGAAAATGCCATTTTCTACATTTCAGCAATATTTTTTGTGATTTTTCTTCATTTTTCGAGATTTTTGTTCTAGTAGCTTCGGTGCTTGTTTTGACTTGCAATTTTTTCCCCTTACTTCTAAGACATTGAACTTGATGGGAAAAATAGCTGGAGCAGTTGGTATGGTCTGAGTTGAGAGTTTCAAAAAACTTTTGGACTGATTTTTAGTCAAACTTCAGAGGACCATAACTTTTGCTCTGGTTATCAGAATCACTATTATTTTATATGCATTTCGGGTGAAATTTGATTTCCCACCTTGTCGGAATTGGCTTTGCTGGTTTGCAAACTCAAATTCTCCAGAAAATGCCATTTTCTACATTTCAGTAATGTTTTTTGTGATTTTTCTTCATTTTTTAAGATTTTTGTTCTGGTACCTACGGTGCTTGTTTTGACTTAAAACTTTTTACCCCGACTTCTAAGACATTGAACTTGATGGGAAAAATAGCTGGAGCAGTTGGTATGGTCTGAGTTGAGAGTTTCAAAAAAAATTTGGACTGATTTTTAGTCAAACTTCAGAGGACCATAACTTTTGCTCTAGTTATCAGAATCACTATTATTTTATATGCATTTCGGGTGGAATTTGATTTCCCTCCTTGGTAAAACTGGCTCTGCCGATTTGCAAACTCAAATTCTTCAGAAAATGCCATTTTCTACATTTCAGCAATATTTTTTGTGATTTTTCTTCATTTTTCGAGATTTTTGTTCTAGTAGCTTCGGTGCTTGTTTTGACTTGCAATATTTTCCCCCCACTTCTAAGACATTGAACTTGATGGGAAAAATAGCTGGAGCAGTTGGTATGGTCTGAGTTGAGAGTTTCAAAAAAAATTTGGACTGATTTTTAGTCAAACTTCAGAGGACCATAACTTTTGCTCTAGTTATCAAAATCACTATTATTTCATATGCATTTCGGGTGGAATTTGATTTCCCTCCTTGGTAAAACTGGCTCTGCCGATTTGCAAACTCAAATTCTTCAGAAAATGCCATTTTCTACATTTCAGCAATATTTTTTGTGATTTTTCTTTATTTTTCGAGATTTTTGTTCTAGTAGCTAATGTGCTTGTTTTGACTTGCAATATTTCCTCCCCACTTCTAAGACATTGAACTTGATGGGAAAAATAGCTGGAGCAGTTGGTATGGTCTGAGTTGAGAGTTTCAAAAAAATTTTGGACTGATTTTTAGTCAAACTTCAGAGGACCATAACTTTTGCTCTGGTTATCAGAATCACTATTATTTTATATGCATTTCAGGTGGAATTTGATTTCCCTCCTTGGTAAAACTGGCTCTGCCGGTTTGCAAACTCAAATTCTCCAGAAAATGCCGTTTTCTACATTTCAGCAATATTTTTTGTGATTTTTCTTCATTTTTTCGAGATTTTTGTTCTGGTAGCTACGGTGCTTGTTTTGACTTGAAATTTTTTCCCCCCACTTCTAAGACATTGAACTTGATGGGAAAAATAGTTGGAGCAGTTGGTATGGTCTGAGTTGAGAGTTTCAAAAAAATTTTGGACTGATTTTTAGTCAAACTTCAGAGGACCATAACTTTTGCTCTGGTTATCAGAATCACTATTATTTTATATGCATTTCGGGTGGAATTTGATTTCCCTCCTTGGTAAAACTGGCTCTGCCGATTTGCAAACTCAAATTCTTCAGAAAATGCCATTTTCTACATTTCAGCAATATTTTTTGTGATTTTTCTTCATTTTTCGAGATTTTTGTTCTAGTAGCTTCGGTGCTTGTTTTGACTTGCAATTTTTTCCCCTTACTTCTAAGACATTGAACTTGATGGGAAAAATAGCTGGAGCAGTTGGTATGGTCTGAGTTGAGAGTTTCAAAAAACTTTTGGACTGATTTTTAGTCAAACTTCAGAGGACCATAACTTTTGCTCTGGTTATCAGAATCACTATTATTTTATATGCATTTCGGGTGAAATTTGATTTCCCACCTTGTCGGAATTGGCTTTGCTGGTTTGCAAACTCAAATTCTCCAGAAAATGCCATTTTCTACATTTCAGTAATGTTTTTTGTGATTTTTCTTCATTTTTTAAGATTTTTGTTCTGGTACCTACGGTGCTTGTTTTGACTTAAAACTTTTTACCCCGACTTCTAAGACATTGAACTTGATGGGAAAAATAGCTGGAGCAGTTGGTATGGTCTGAGTTGAGAGTTTCAAAAAAAATTTGGACTGATTTTTAGTCAAACTTCAGAGGACCATAACTTTTGCTCTAGTTATCAGAATCACTATTATTTTATATGCATTTCGGGTGGAATTTGATTTCCCTCCTTGGTAAAACTGGCTCTGCCGATTTGCAAACTCAAATTCTTCAGAAAATGCCATTTTCTACATTTCAGCAATATTTTTTGTGATTTTTCTTCATTTTTCGAGATTTTTGTTCTAGTAGCTTCGGTGCTTGTCTTGACTTGCAATATTTTCCCCCCACTTCTAAGACATTGAACTTGATGGGAAAAATAGCTGGAGCAGTTGGTATGGTCTGAGTTGAGAGTTTCAAAAAAAATTTGGACTGATTTTTAGTCAAACTTCAGAGGACCATAACTTTTGCTCTAGTTATCAAAATCACTATTATTTCATATGCATTTCGGGTGGAATTTGATTTCCCTCCTTGGTAAAACTGGCTCTGCCGATTTGCAAACTCAAATTCTTCAGAAAATGCCATTTTCTACATTTCAGCAATATTTTTTGTGATTTTTCTTCATTTTTCGAGATTTTTGTTCTGGTAGCTACGGTGCTTGTTTTGACTTGCAATATTTTCCCCCCACTTCTAAGACATTGAACTTGATGGGAAAAATAGCTGGAGCAGTTGGTATGGTCTGAGTTGAGAGTTTCAAAAAAATTTTGGACTGATTTTTAGTCAAACTTCAGAGGACCATAACTTTTGCTCTGGTTATCAGAATCACTATTATTTTATATGCATTTCGGGTGGAATTTGATTTCCCTCCTTAGTAAAACTGGCTCTGCCGGTTTGCAAACTCAAATTCTTCAGAAAATGCCGTTTTCTACATTTCAGCAATATTTTTTGTGATTTTTCTTCATTTTTTTGAGATTTTTGTTCTGGTAGCTACGGCGCTTGTTTTGACTTGAAATTTTTTCCCCCCACTTCTAAGACATTGAACTTGATGGGAAAAATAGTTGGAGCAGTTGGTATGGTCTGAGTTGAGAGTTTCAAAAAAATTTTGGACTGATTTTTAGTCAAACTTCAGAGGACCATAACTTTTGCTCTGGTTATCAGAATCACTATTATTTCATATGCATTTCGGGTGGAATTTGATTTCCCTCCTTGGTAAAACTGGCTCTGCCGATTTGCAAACTCAAATTCTTCAGAAAATGCCATTTTCTACATTTCAGCAATATTTTTTGTGATTTTTCTTTATTTTTCGAGATTTTTGTTCTAGTAGCTAATGTGCTTGTTTTGACTTGCAATATTTCCTCCCCACTTCTAAGACATTGAACTTGATGGGAAAAATAGCTGGAGCAGTTGGTATGGTCTGAGTTGAGAGTTTCAAAAAAATTTTGGACTGATTTTTAGTCAAACTTCAGAGGACCATAACTTTTGCTCTGGTTATCAGAATCACTATTATTTTATATGCATTTCGGGTGAAATTTGATTTCCCACCTTGTCGGAATTGGCTTTGCTGGTTTGCAAACTCAAATTCTCCAGAAAATGCCATTTTCTACATTTCAGTAACGTTTTTTGTGATTTTTCTTCATTTTTTAAGATTTTTGTTCTGGTACCTACGGTGCTTGTTTTGACTTAAAACTTTTTACCCCGACTTCTAAGACATTGAACTTGATGGGAAAAATAGCTGGAGCAGTTGGTATGGTCTGAGTTGAGAGTTTCAAAAAAAATTTGGACTGATTTTTAGTCAAACTTCAGAGGACCATAACTTTTGCTCTAGTTATCAGAATCACTATTATTTTATATGCATTTCGGGTGGAATTTGATTTCCCTCCTTGGTAAAACTGGCTCTGCCGATTTGCAAACTCAAATTCTTCAGAAAATGCCATTTTCTACATTTCAGCAATATTTTTTGTGATTTTTCTTCATTTTTCGAGATTTTTGTTCTAGTAGCTTCGGTGCTTGTTTTGACTTGCAATATTTTCCCCCCACTTCTAAGACATTGAACTTGATGGGAAAAATAGCTGGAGCAGTTGGTATGGTCTGAGTTGAGAGTTTCAAAAAAATTTTGGACTGATTTTTAGTCAAACTTCAGAGGACCATAACTTTTGCTCTAGTTATCAAAATCACTATTATTTCATATGCATTTCGGGTGGAATTTGATTTCCCTCCTTGGTAAAACTGGCTCTGCCGATTTGCAAACTCAAATTCTTCAGAAAATGCCATTTTCTACATTTCAGCAATATTTTTTGTGATTTTTCTTTATTTTTCGAGATTTTTGTTCTAGTAGCTAATGTGCTTGTTTTGACTTGCAATATTTCCTCCCCACTTCTAAGACATTGAACTTGATGGGAAAAATAGCTGGAGCAGTTGGTCTGGTCTGAGTTGAGAGTTTCAAAAAAATTTTGGACTGATTTTTAGTCAAACTTCAGAGGACCATAACTTTTGCTCTGGTTATCAGAATCACTATTATTTTATATGCATTTCGGGTGGAATTTGATTTCCCTCCTTGGTAAAACTGGCTCTGCCGGTTTGCAAACTCAAATTCTTCAGAAAATGCCGTTTTCTACATTTCAGCAATATTTTTTGTGATTTTTCTTCATTTTTTTGAGATTTTTGTTCTGGTAGCTACGGCGCTTGTTTTGACTTGAAATTTTTTCCCCCCACTTCTAAGACATTGAACTTGATGGGAAAAATAGTTGGAGCAGTTGGTATGGTCTGAGTTGAGAGTTTCAAAAAAATTTTGGACTGATTTTTAGTCAAACTTCAGAGGACCATAACTTTTGCTCTGGTTATCAGAATCACTATTATTTTATATGCATTTCGGGTGGAATTATATTTCCCACCTTGTCGGAATTGGCTTTGCTGGTTTGCAAACTCAAATTCTCCAGAAAATGCCATTTTCTACATTTCAGTAATTTTTTTGTGATTTTTCTTCGTTTTTTAAGATTTTTGTTCTGGTACCTACGGCGCTTGTTTTGACTTAAAACTTTTTAACCCCACTTCTAAGACATTGAACTTGATGGGAAAAATAGCTGGAGCAGTTGGTATGGTCTGAGTTGAGAGTTTCAAAAAAAATTTGGACTGATTTTTAGTCAAACTTCAGAGGACCATAACTTTTGCTCTGGTTATCAGAATCACTATTATTTCATATGCATTTCGGGTGGAATTTGATTTCCCTCCTTGGTAAAACTGGCTCTGCCGATTTGCAAACTCAAATTCTTCAGAAAATGCCATTTTCTACATTTCAGCAATATTTTTTGTGATTTTTCTTTATTTTTCGAGATTTTTGTTCTAGTAGCTAATGTGCTTGTTTTGACTTGCAATATTTCCTCCCCACTTCTAAGACATTGAACTTGATGGGAAAAATAGCTGGAGCAGTTGGTATGGTCTGAGTTGAGAGTTTCAAAAAAATTTTGGACTGATTTTTAGTCAAACTTCAGAGGACCATAACTTTTGCTATGGTTATCAGAATCACTATTATTTTATATGCATTTCGGGTGGAATTTGATTTCCCTCCTTGGTAAAACTGGCTCTGCCGGTTTGCAAACTCAAATTCTTCAGAAAATGCCGTTTTCTACATTTCAGCAATATTTTTTGTGATTTTTCTTCATTTTTTTGAGATTTTTGTTCTGGTAGCTACGGCGCTTGTTTTGACTTGAAATTTTTTCCCCCCACTTCTAAGACATTGAACTTGATGGGAAAAATAGTTGGAGCAGTTGGTATGGTCTGAGTTGAGAGTTTCAAAAAAATTTTGGACTGATTTTTAGTCAAACTTCAGAGGACCATAACTTTTGCTCTGGTTATCAGAATCACTATTATTTTATATGCATTTCGGGTGGAATTATATTTCCCACCTTGTCGGAATTGGCTTTGCTGGTTTGCAAACTCAAATTCTCCAGAAAATGCCATTTTCTACATTTCAGTAATTTTTTTGTGATTTTTCTTCATTTTTTAAGATTTTTGTTCTGGTACCTACGGTGCTTGTTTTGACTTAAAACGTTTTACCCCGACTTCTAAGACATTGAACTTGATGGGAAAAATAGCTGGAGCAGTTGGTATGGTCTGAGTTGAGAGTTTCAAAAAAAATTTGGACTGATTTTTAGTCAAACTTCAGAGGACCATAACTTTTGCTCTAGTTATCAAAATCACTATTATTTCATATGCATTTCGGGTGGAATTTGATTTCCCTCCTTGGTAAAACTGGCTCTGCCGATTTGCAAACTCAAATTCTTCAGAAAATGCCATTTTCTACATTTCAGCAATATTTTTTGTGATTTTTCTTCATTTTTCGAGATTTTTGTTCTAGTAGCTAATGTGCTTGTTTTGACTTGCAATATTTCCTCCCCACTTCTAAGACATTGAACTTGATGGGAAAAATAGCTGGAGCAGTTGGTATGGTCTGAGTTGAGAGTTTCAAAAAAATTTTGGACTGATTTTTAGTCAAACTTCAGAGGACCATAACTTTTGCTCTGGTTATCAGAATCACTATTATTTTATATGCATTTCGGGTGGAATTTGATTTCCCTCCTTGGTAAAACTGGCTCTGCCGATTTGCAAACTCAAATTCTTCAGAAAATGCCATTTTCTACATTTCAGCAATATTTTTTGTGAGTTTTCTTCATTTTTTCGAGATTTTTGTTCTGGTAGCTACGGTGCTTGGTTTGACTTGCAATTTTTCCCCCTACTTCTAAGACATTGAACTTGATGGGAAAAATAGCTGGAGCAGTTGGTATGGTCTGAGTTGAGAGTTTCAAAAAAATTTTGGACTGATTTTTAGTCAAACTTCAGAGGATTATAACTTTTGCTCTGGTTATCAGAATCACTATTATTTTATATGCATTTCGGGTGAAATTTGATTTCCCACCTTGTCGGAATTGGCTTTGCTGGTTTGCAAACTCAAATTCTCCAGAAAATGCCATTTTCTACATTTCAGTAACGTTTTTTGTGATTTTTCTTCATTTTTTAAGATTTTTGTTCTGGTACCTACGGTGCTTGTTTTGACTTAAAACTTTTTACCCCGACTTCTAAGACATTGAACTTGATGGGAAAAATAGCTGGAGCAGTTGGTATGGTCTGAGTTGAGAGTTTCAAAAAAAATTTGGACTGATTTTTAGTCAAACTTCAGAGGACCATAACTTTTGCTCTAGTTATCAGAATCACTATTATTTTATATGCATTTCGGGTGGAATTTGATTTCCCTCCTTGGTAAAACTGGCTCTGCCGATTTGCAAACTCAAATTCTTCAGAAAATGCCATTTTCTACATTTCAGCAATATTTTTTGTGATTTTTCTTCATTTTTCGAGATTTTTGTTCTAGTAGCTTCGGTGCTTGTTTTGACTTGCAATATTTTCCCCCCATTTCTAAGACATTGAACTTGATGGGAAAAATAGCTGGAGCAGTTGGTATGGTCTGAGTTGAGAGTTTCAAAAAAATTTTGGACTGATTTTTAGTCAAACTTCAGAGGACCATAACTTTTGCTCTAGTTATCAAAATCACTATTATTTCATATGCATTTCGGGTGGAATTTGATTTCCCTCCTTGGTAAAACTGGCTCTGCCGATTTGCAAACTCAAATTCTTCAGAAAATGCCATTTTCTACATTTCAGCAATATTTTTTGTGATTTTTCTTTATTTTTCGAGATTTTTGTTCTAGTAGCTAATGTGCTTGTTTTGACTTGCAATATTTCCTCCCCACTTCTAAGACATTGAACTTGATGGGAAAAATAGCTGGAGCAGTTGGTCTGGTCTGAGTTGAGAGTTTCAAAAAAATTTTGGACTGATTTTTAGTCAAACTTCAGAGGACCATAACTTTTGCTCTGGTTATCAGAATCACTATTATTTTATATGCATTTCGGGTGGAATTTGATTTCCCTCCTTGGTAAAACTGGCTCTGCCGATTTGCAAACTCAAATTCTTCAGAAAATGCCATTTTCTACATTTCAGCAATATTTTTTGTGATTTTTCTTCATTTTTTCGAGATTTTTGTTCTGGTAGCTACGGTGCTTGGTTTGACTTGCAATTTTTCCCCCTACTTCTAAGACATTGAACTTGATGGGAAAAATAGCTGGAGCAGTTGGTATGGTCTGAGTTGAGAGTTTCAAAAAAATTTTGGACTGATTTTTAGTCAAACTTCAGAGGACCATAACTTTTGCTCTGGTTATCAGAATCACTATTATTTTATATGCATTTCGGGTGAAATTTGATTTCCCACCTTGTCGGAATTGGCTTTGCTGGTTTGCAAACTCAAATTCTCCAGAAAATGCCATTTTCTACATTTCAGTAACGTTTTTTGTGATTTTTCTTCATTTTTTAAGATTTTTGTTCTGGTACCTACGGTGCTTGTTTTGACTTAAAACTTTTTACCCCGACTTCTAAGACATTGAACTTGATGGGAAAAATAGCTGGAGCAGTTGGTATGGTCTGAGTTGAGAGTTTCAAAAAAAATTTGGACTGATTTTTAGTCAAACTTCAGAGGACCATAACTTTTGCTCTAGTTATCAGAATCACTATTATTTTATATGCATTTCGGGTGGAATTTGATTTCCCTCCTTGGTAAAACTGGCTCTGCCGATTTGCAAACTCAAATTCTTCAGAAAATGCCATTTTCTACATTTCAGCAATATTTTTTGTGATTTTTCTTCATTTTTCGAGATTTTTGTTCTAGTAGCTTCGGTGCTTGTTTTGACTTGCAATATTTTCCCCCCACTTCTAAGACATTGAACTTGATGGGAAAAATAGCTGGAGCAGTTGGTATGGTCTGAGTTGAGAGTTTCAAAAAAATTTTGGACTGATTTTTAGTCAAACTTCAGAGGACCATAACTTTTGCTCTAGTTATCAAAATCACTATTATTTCATATGCATTTCGGGTGGAATTTGATTTCCCTCCTTGGTAAAACTGGCTCTGCCGATTTGCAAACTCAAATTCTTCAGAAAATGCCATTTTCTACATTTCAGCAATATTTTTTGTGATTTTTCTTTATTTTTCGAGATTTTTGTTCTAGTAGCTAATGTGCTTGTTTTGACTTGCAATATTTCCTCCCCACTTCTAAGACATTGAACTTGATGGGAAAAATAGCTGGAGCAGTTGGTCTGGTCTGAGTTGAGAGTTTCAAAAAAATTTTGGACTGATTTTTAGTCAAACTTCAGAGGACCATAACTTTTGCTCTGGTTATCAGAATCACTATTATTTTATATGCATTTCGGGTGGAATTTGATTTCCCTCCTTGGTAAAACTGGCTCTGCCGATTTGCAAACTCAAATTCTTCAGAAAATGCCATTTTCTACATTTCAGCAATATTTTTTGTGATTTTTCTTCATTTTTTCGAGATTTTTGTTCTGGTAGCTACGGTGCTTGGTTTGACTTGCAATTTTTCCCCCTACTTCTAAGACATTGAACTTGATGGGAAAAATAGCTGGAGCAGTTGGTATGGTCTGAGTTGAGAGTTTCAAAAAAATTTTGGACTGATTTTTAGTCAAACTTCAGAGGACCATAACTTTTGCTCTGGTTATCAGAATCACTATTATTTTATATGCATTTCGGGTGAAATTTGATTTCCCACCTTGTCGGAATTTGCTTTGCTGGTTTGCAAACTCAAATTCTCCAGAAAATGCCATTTTCTACATTTCAGTAACGTTTTTTGTGATTTTTCTTCATTTTTTAAGATTTTTGTTCTGGTACCTACGGTGCTTGTTTTGACTTAAAACTTTTTACCCCGACTTCTAAGACATTGAACTTGATGGGAAAAATAGCTGGAGCAGTTGGTATGGTCTGAGTTGAGAGGTTCAAAAAAAATTTGGACTGATTTTTAGTCAAACTTCAGAGGACCATAACTTTTGCTCTGGTTATCAGAATCACTATTATTTCATATGCATTTCGGGTGGAATTTGATTTCCCTCCTTGGTAAAACTGGCTCTGCCGATTTGCAAACTCAAATTCTTCAGAAAATGCCATTTTCTACATTTCAGCAATATTTTTTGTGATTTTTCTTTATTTTTCGAGATTTTTGTTCTAGTAGCTAATGTGCTTGTTTTGACTTGCAATATTTCCTCCCCACTTCTAAGACATTGAACTTGATGGGAAAAATAGCTGGAGCAGTTGGTATGGTCTGAGTTGAGAGTTTCAAAAAAATTTTGGACTGATTTTTAGTCAAACTTCAGAGGACCATAACTTTTGCTCTGGTTATCAGAATCACTATTATTTTATATGCATTTCGGGTGGAATTTGATTTCCCTCCTTGGTAAAACTGGCTCTGCCGGTTTGCAAACTGAAATTCTTCAGAAAATGCCGTTTTCTACATTTCAGCAATATTTTTTGTGATTTTTCTTCATTTTTTTGAGATTTTTGTTCTGGTAGCTACGGCGCTTGTTTTGACTTGAAATTTTTTCCCCCCACTTCTAAGACATTGAACTTGATGGGAAAAATAGTTGGAGCAGTTGGTATAGTCTGAGTTGAGAGTTTCAAAAAAATTTTGGACTGATTTTTAGTCAAACTTCAGAGGACCATAACTTTTGCTCTGGTTATCAGAATCACTATTATTTTATATGCATTTCGGGTGAAATTTGATTTCCCACCTTGTCGGAATTGGCTTTGCTGGTTTGCAAACTCAAATTCTCCAGAAAATGCCATTTTCTACATTTCAGTAATGTTTTTTGTGATTTTTCTTCATTTTTTAAGATTTTTGTTCTGGTACCTACGGTGCTTGTTTTGACTTAAAACGTTTTACCCCGACTTCTAAGACATTGAACTTGATGGGAAAAATAGCTGGAGCAGTTGGTATGGTCTGAGTTGAGAGTTTCAAAAAAAATTTGGACTGATTTTTAGTCAAACTTCAGAGGACCATAACTTTTGCTCTAGTTATCAAAATCACTATTATTTCATATGCATTTCGGGTGGAATTTGATTTCCCTCCTTGGTAAAACTGGCTCTGCCGATTTGCAAACTCAAATTCTTCAGAAAATGCCATTTTCTACATTTCAGCAATATTTTTTGTGATTTTTCTTCATTTTTCGAGATTTTTGTTCTAGTAGCTAATGTGCTTGTTTTGACTTGCAATATTTCCTCCCCACTTCTAAGACATTGAACTTGATGGGAAAAATAGCTGGAGCAGTTGGTATGGTCTGAGTTGAGAGTTTCAAAAAAATTTTGGACTGATTTTTAGTCAAACTTCAGAGGACCATAACTTTTGCTCTGGTTATCAGAATCACTATTATTTTATATGCATTTCGGGTGGAATTTGATTTCCCTCCTTGGTAAAACTGGCTCTGCCGATTTGCAAACTCAAATTCTTCAGAAAATGCCATTTTCTACATTTCAGCAATATTTTTTGTGATTTTTCTTCATTTTTTCGAGATTTTTGTTCTGGTAGCTACGGTGCTTGGTTTGACTTGCAATTTTTCCCCCTACTTCTAAGACATTGAACTTGATGGGAAAAATAGCTGGAGCAGTTGGTATGGTCTGAGTTGAGAGTTTCAAAAAAATTTTGGACTGATTTTTAGTCAAACTTCAGAGGACCATAACTTTTGCTCTGGTTATCAGAATCACTATTATTTTATATGCATTTCGGGTGAAATTTGATTTCCCACCTTGTCGGAATTGGCTTTGCTGGTTTGCAAACTCAAATTCTCCAGAAAATGCCATTTTCTACATTTCAGTAACGTTTTTTGTGATTTTTCTTCATTTTTTAAGATTTTTGTTCTGGTACCTACGGTGCTTGTTTTGACTTAAAACTTTTTACCCCGACTTCTAAGACATTGAACTTGATGGGAAAAATAGCTGGAGCAGTTGGTATGGTCTGAGTTGAGAGTTTCAAAAAAAATTTGGACTGATTTTTAGTCAAACTTCAGAGGACCATAACTTTTGCTCTAGTTATCAGAATCACTATTATTTTATATGCATTTCGGGTGGAATTTGATTTCCCTCCTTGGTAAAACTGGCTCTGCCGATTTGCAAACTCAAATTCTTCAGAAAATGCCATTTTCTACATTTCAGCAATATTTTTTGTGATTTTTCTTCATTTTTCGAGATTTTTGTTCTAGTAGCTTCGGTGCTTGTTTTGACTTGCAATATTTTCCCCCCACTTCTAAGACATTGAACTTGATGGGAAAAATAGCTGGAGCAGTTGGTATGGTCTGAGTTGAGAGTTTCAAAAAAATTTTGGACTGATTTTTAGTCAAACTTCAGAGGACCATAACTTTTGCTCTAGTTATCAGAATCACTATTATTTTATATGCATTTCGGGTGGAATTTGATTTCCCTCCTTGGTAAAACTAGCTCTGCCGATTTGCAAACTCAAATTCTTCAGAAAATGCCATTTTCTACATTTCAGCAATATTTTTTGTGATTTTTCTTCATTTTTCGAGATTTTTGTTCTAGTAGCTTCGGTGCTTGTTTTGACTTGCAATATTTTCCCCCCACTTCTAAGACATTGAACTTGATGGGAAAAATAGCTGGAGCAGTTGGTATGGTCTGAGTTGAGAGTTTCAAAAAAATTTTGGACTGATTTTTAGTCAAACTTCAGAGGACCATAACTTTTGCTCTAGTTATCAAAATCACTATTATTTCATATGCATTTCGGGTGGAATTTGATTTCCCTCCTTGGTAAAACTGGCTCTGCCGATTTGCAAACTCAAATTCTTCAGAAAATGCCATTTTCTACATTTCAGCAATATTTTTTGTGATTTTTCTTTATTTTTCGAGATTTTTGTTCTAGTAGCTAATGTGCTTGTTTTGACTTGCAATATTTCCTCCCCACTTCTAAGACATTGAACTTGATGGGAAAAATAGCTGGAGCAGTTGGTCTGGTCTGAGTTGAGAGTTTCAAAAAAATTTTGGACTGATTTTTAGTCAAACTTCAGAGGACCATAACTTTTGCTCTGGTTATCAGAATCACTATTATTTTATATGCATTTCGGGTGGAATTTGATTTCCCTCCTTGGTAAAACTGGCTCTGCCGGTTTGCAAACTCAAATTCTTCAGAAAATGCCGTTTTCTACATTTCAGCAATATTTTTTGTGATTTTTCTTCATTTTTTTGAGATTTTTGTTCTGGTAGCTACGGCGCTTGTTTTGACTTGAAATTTTTTCCCCCCACTTCTAAGACATTGAACTTGATGGGAAAAATAGTTGGAGCAGTTGGTATGGTCTGAGTTGAGAGTTTCAAAAAAATTTTGGACTGATTTTTAGTTAAACTTCAGAGGACCATAACTTTTGCTCTGGTTATCAGAATCACTATTATTTTATATGCATTTCGGGTGGAATTATATTTCCCACCTTGTCGGAATTGGCTTTGCTGGTTTGCAAACTCAAATTCTCCAGAAAATGCCATTTTCTACATTTCAGTAATTTTTTTGTGATTTTTCTTCGTTTTTTAAGATTTTTGTTCTGGTACCTACGGCGCTTGTTTTGACTTAAAACTTTTTAACCCCACTTCTAAGACATTGAACTTGATGGGAAAAATAGCTGGAGCAGTTGGTATGGTCTGAGTTGAGAGTTTCAAAAAAATTTTGGACTGATTTTTAGTCAAACTTCAGAGGACCATAACTTTTGCTCTGGTTATCAGAATCACTATTATTTTATATGCATTTCGGGTGAAATTTGATTTCCCACCTTGTCGGAATTGGCTTTGCTGGTTTGCAAACTCAAATTCTCCAGAAAATGCCATTTTCTACATTTCAGTAATGTTTTTTGTGATTTTTCTTCATTTTTTAAGATTTTTGTTCTGGTACCTACGGTGCTTGTTTTGACTTAAAACTTTTTACCCCGACTTCTAAGACATTGAACTTGATGGGAAAAATAGCTGGAGCAGTTGGTATGTTCTGAGTTGAGAGTTTCAAAAAAAATTTGGACTGATTTTTAGTCAAACTTCAGAGGACCATAACTTTTGCTCTAGTTATCAAAATCACTATTATTTCATATGCATTTCGGGTGGAATTTGATTTCCCTCCTTGGTAAAACTGGCTCTGCCGATTTGCAAACTCAAATTCTTCAGAAAATGCCATTTTCTACATTTCAGCAATATTTTTTGTGATTTTTCTTCATTTTTCGAGATTTTTGTTCTAGTAGCTAATGTGCTTGTTTTGACTTGCAATATTTCCTCCCCACTTCTAAGACATTGAACTTGATGGGAAAAATAGCTGGAGCAGTTGGTATGGTCTGAGTTGAGAGTTTCAAAAAAATTTTGGACTGATTTTTAGCCAAACTTCAGAGGACCATAACTTTTGCTCTGGTTATCAGAATCACTATTATTTTATATGCATTTCGGGTGGAATTTGATTTCCCTCCTTGGTAAAACTGGCTCTGCCGGTTTGCAAACTCAAATTCTCCAGAAAATGCCGTTTTCTACATTTCAGCAATATTTTTTGTGATTTTTCTTCATTTTTTCGAGATTTTTGTTCTGGTAGCTACGGTGCTTGTTTTGACTTGAAATTTTTTCCCCCCACTTCTAAGACATTGAACTTGATGGGAAAAATAGTTGGAGCAGTTGGTATGGTCTGAGTTGAGAGTTTCAAAAAAATTTTGGACTGATTTTTAGTCAAACTTCAGAGGACCATAACTTTTGCTCTGGTTATCAGAATCACTATTATTTTATATGCATTTCGGGTGGAATTTGATTTCCCTCCTTGGTGAAACTGGCTCTGCCGATTTGCAAACTCAAATTCTTCAGAAAATGCCATTCTCTACATTTCAGCAATATTTTTTGTGATTTTTCTTCATTTTTTCGAGATTTTTGTTCTGGTAGCTACGGTGCTTGGTTTGACTTGCAATTTTTCCCCCTACTTCTAAGACATTGAACTTGATGGGAAAAATAGCTGGAGCAGTTGGTATGGTCTGAGTTGAGAGTTTCAAAAAAATTTTGGACTGATTTTTAGTCAAACTTCAGAGGACCATAACTTTTGCTTTGGTTATCAGAATCACTATTATTTTATATGCATTTCGGGTGAAATTTGATTTCCCACCTTGTCGGAATTGGCTTTGCTGGTTTGCAAACTCAAATTCTCCAGAAAATGCCATTTTCTACATTTCAGTAACGTTTTTTGTGATTTTTCTTCATTTTTTAAGATTTTTGTTCTGGTACCTACGGTGCTTGTTTTGACTTAAAACTTTTTACCCCGACTTCTAAGACATTGAACTTGATGGGAAAAATAGCTGGAGCAGTTGGTATGGTCTGAGTTGAGAGTTTCAAAAAAAATTTGGACTGATTTTTAGTCAAACTTCAGAGGACCATAACTTTTGCTCTAGTTATCAGAATCACTATTATTTTATATGCATTTCGGGTGGAATTTGATTTCCCTCCTTGGTAAAACTGGCTCTGCCGATTTGCAAACTCAAATTCTTCAGAAAATGCCATTTTCTACATTTCAGCAATATTTTTTGTGATATTTCTTCATTTTTCGAGATTTTTGTTCTAGTAGCTTCGGTGCTTGTTTTGACTTGCAATATTTTCCCCCCACTTCTAAGACATTGAACTTGATGGGAAAAATAGCTGGAGCAGTTGGTATGGTCTGAGTTGAGAGTTTCAAAAAAATTTTGGACTGATTTTTAGTCAAACTTCAGAGGACCATAACTTTTGCTCTAGTTATCAAAATCACTATTATTTCATATGCATTTCGGGTGGAATTTGATTTCCCTCCTTGGTAAAACTGGCTCTGCCGATTTGCAAACTCAAATTCTTCAGAAAATGCCATTTTCTACATTTCAGCAATATTTTTTGTGATTTTTCTTTATTTTTCGAGATTTTTGTTCTAGTAGCTAATGTGCTTGTTTTGACTTGCAATATTTCCTCCCCACTTCTAAGACATTGAACTTGATGGGAAAAATAGCTGGAGCAGTTGGTCTGGTCTGAGTTGAGAGTTTCAAAAAAATTTTGGACTGATTTTTAGTCAAACTTCAGAGGACCATAACTTTTGCTCTGGTTATCAGAATCACTATTATTTTATATGCATTTCGGGTGGAATTTGATTTCCCTCCTTGGTAAAACTGGCTCTGCCGATTTGCAAACTCAAATTCTTCAGAAAATGCCATTTTCTACATTTCAGCAATATTTTTTGTGATTTTTCTTCATTTTTCGAGATTTTTGTTCTAGTAGCTAATGTGCTTGTTTTGACTTGCAATATTTCCTCCCCACTTCTAAGACATTGAACTTGATGGGAAAAATAGCTGGAGCAGTTGGTATGGTCTGAGTTGAGAGTTTCAAAAAAATTTTGGACTGATTTTTAGCCAAACTTCAGAGGACCATAACTTTTGCTCTGGTTATCAGAATCACTATTATTTCATATGCATTTCGGGTGGAATTTGATTTCCCTCCTTGGTAAAACTGGCTCTGCCGGTTTGCAAACTCAAATTCTCCAGAAAATGCCGTTTTCTACATTGCAGCAATATTTTTTGTGATTTTTCTTCATTTTTTCGAGATTTTTGTTCTGGTAGCTACGGTGCTTGTTTTGACTTGAAATTTTTTCCCCCCACTTCTAAGACATTGAACTTGATGGGAAAAATAGTTGGAGCAGTTGGTATGGTCTGAGTTGAGAGTTTCAAAAAAATTTTGGACTGATTTTTAGTCAAACTTCAGAGGACCATAACTTTTGCTCTGGTTATCAGAATCACTATTATTTTATATGCATTTCGGGTGGAATTTGATTTCCCTCCTTGGTGAAACTGGCTCTGCCGATTTGCAAACTCAAATTCTTCAGAAAATGCCATTCTCTACATTTCAGCAATATTTTTTGTGATTTTTCTTCATTTTTTCGAGATTTTTGTTCTGGTAGCTACGGTGCTTGGTTTGACTTGCAATTTTTCCCCCTACTTCTAAGACATTGAACTTGATGGGAAAAATAGCTGGAGCAGTTGGTATGGTCTGAGTTGAGAGTTTCAAAAAAATTTTGGACTGATTTTTAGTCAAACTTCAGAGGACCATAACTTTTGCTCTGGTTATCAGAATCACTATTATTTTATATGCATTTCGGGTGAAATTTGATTTCCCACCTTGTCGGAATTGGCTTTGCTGGTTTGCAAACTCAAATTCTCCAGAAAATGCCATTTTCTACATTTCAGTAACGTTTTTTGTGATTTTTCTTCATTTTTTAAGATTTTTGTTCTGGTACCTACGGTGCTTGTTTTGACTTAAAACTTTTTACCCCGACTTCTAAGACATTGAACTTGATGGGAAAAATAGCTGGAGCAGTTGGTATGGTCTGAGTTGAGAGTTTCAAAAAAAATTTGGACTGATTTTTAGTCAAACTTTAGAGGACCATAACTTTTGCTCTAGTTATCAGAATCACTATTATTTTATATGCATTTCGGGTGGAATTTGATTTCCCTCCTTGGTAAAACTGGCTCTGCCGATTTGCAAACTCAAATTCTTCAGAAAATGCCATTTTCTACATTTCAACAATATTTTTTGTGATTTTTCTTCATTTTTCGAGATTTTTGTTCTAGTAGCTTCGGTGCTTGTTTTGACTTGCAATATTTTCCCCCCACTTCTAAGACATTGAACTTGATGGGAAAAATAGCTGGAGCAGTTGGTATGGTCTGAGTTGAGAGTTTCAAAAAAATTTTGGACTGATTTTTAGTCAAACTTCAGAGGACCATAACTTTTGCTCTAGTTATCAAAATCACTATTATTTCATATGCATTTCGGGTGGAATTTGATTTCCCTCCTTGGTAAAACTAGCTCTGCCGATTTGCAAACTCAAATTCTTCAGAAAATGCCATTTTCTACATTTCAGCAATATTTTTTGTGATTTTTCTTCATTTTTCGAGATTTTTGTTCTAGTAGCTTCGGTGCTTGTTTTGACTTGCAATATTTTCCCCCCACTTCTAAGACATTGAACTTGATGGGAAAAATAGCTGGAGCAGTTGGTATGGTCTGAGTTGAGAGTTTCAAAAAAATTTTGGACTGATTTTTAGTCAAACTTCAGAGGACCATAACTTTTGCTCTAGTTATCAAAATCACTATTATTTCATATGCATTTCGGGTGGAATTTGATTTCCCTCCTTGGTAAAACTGGCTCTGCCGATTTGCAAACTCAAATTCTTCAGAAAATGCCATTTTCTACATTTCAGCAATATTTTTTGTGATTTTTCTTTATTTTTCGAGATTTTTGTTCTAGTAGCTAATGTGCTTGTTTTGACTTGCAATATTTCCTCCCCACTTCTAAGACATTGAACTTGATGGGAAAAATAGCTGGAGCAGTTGGTCTGGTCTGAGTTGAGAGTTTCAAAAAAATTTTGGACTGATTTTTAGTCAAACTTCAGAGGACCATAACTTTTGCTCTGGTTATCAGAATCACTATTATTTTATATGCATTTCGGGTGGAATTTGATTTCCCTCCTTGGTAAAACTGGCTCTGCCGGTTTGCAAACTCAAATTCTTCAGAAAATGCCGTTTTCTACATTTCAGCAATATTTTTTGTGATTTTTCTTCATTTTTTTGAGATTTTTGTTCTGGTAGCTACGGCGCTTGTTTTGACTTGAAATTTTTCCCCCCACTTCTAAGACATTGAACTTGATGGGAAAAATAGTTGGAGCAGTTGGTATGGTCTGAGTTGAGAGTTTCAAAAAAATTTTGGACTGATTTTTAGTCAAACTTCAGAGGACCATAACTTTTGCTCTGGTTATCAGAATCACTATTATTTTATATGCATTTCGGGTGGAATTATATTTCCCACCTTGTCGGAATTGGCTTTGCTGGTTTGCAAACTCAAATTCTCCAGAAAATGCCATTTTCTACATTTCAGTAATTTTTTTGTGATTTTTCTTCGTTTTTTAAGATTTTTGTTCTGGTACCTACGGCGCTTGTTTTGACTTAAAACTTTTTAACCCCACTTCTAAGACATTGAACTTGATGGGAAAAATAGCTGGAGCAGTTGGTATGGTCTGAGTTGAGAGTTTCAAAAAAATTTTGGACTGATTTTTAGTCAAACTTCAGAGGACCATAACTTTTGCTCTAGTTATCAAAATCACTATTATTTCATATGCATTTCGGGTGGAATTTGATTTCCCTCCTTGGTAAAACTGGCTCTGCCGATTTGCAAACTCAAATTCTTCAGAAAATGCCATTTTCTACATTTCAGCAATATTTTTTGTGATTTTTCTTCATTTTTCGAGATTTTTGTTCTAGTAGCTAATGTGCTTGTTTTGACTTGCAATATTTCCTCCCCACTTCTAAGACATTGAACTTGATGGGAAAAATAGCTGGAGCAGTTGGTATGGTCTGAGTTGAGAGTTTCAAAAAAATTTTGGACTGATTTTTAGCCAAACTTCAGAGGACCATAACTTTTGCTCTGGTTATCAGAATCACTATTATTTTATATGCATTTCGGGTGGAATTTGATTTCCCTCCTTGTTAAACTGGCTCTGCCGGTTTGCAAACTCAAATTCTCCAGAAAATGCCGTTTTCTACATTTCAGCAATATTTTTTGTGATTTTTCTTCATTTTTTCGAGATTTTTGTTCTGGTAGCTACGGTGCTTGTTTTGACTTGAAATTTTTTCCCCCCACTTCTAAGACATTGAACTTGATGGGAAAAATAGTTGGAGCAGTTGGTATGGTCTGAGTTGAGAGTTTCAAAAAAATTTTGGACTGATTTTTAGTCAAACTTCAGAGGACCATAACTTTTGCTCTGGTTATCAGAATCACTATTATTTTATATGCATTTCGGGTGGAATTTGATTTCCCTCCTTGGTGAAACTGGCTCTGCCGATTTGCAAACTCAAATTCTTCAGAAAATGCCATTCTCTACATTTCAGCAATATTTTTTATGATTTTTCTTCATTTTTTCGAGATTTTTGTTCTGGTAGCTACGGTGCTTGGTTTGACTTGCAATTTTTCCCCCTACTTCTAAGACATTGAACTTGATGGGAAAAATAGCTGGAGCAGTTGGTATGGTCTGAGTTGAGAGTTTCAAAAAAATTTTGGACTGATTTTTAGTCAAACTTCAGAGGACCATAACTTTTGCTCTGGTTATCAGAATCACTATTATTTTATATGCATTTCGGGTGAAATTTGATTTCCCACCTTGTCGGAATTGGCTTTGCTGGTTTGCAAACTCAAATTCTCCAGAAAATGCCATTTTCTACATTTCAGTAACGTTTTTTGTGATTTTTCTTCATTTTTTAAGATTTTTGTTCTGGTACCTACGGTGCTTGTTTTGACTTAAAACTTTTTACCCCGACTTCTAAGACATTGAACTTGATGGGAAAAATAGCTGGAGCAGTTGGTATGGTCTGAGTTGAGAGTTTCAAAAAAAATTTGGACTGATTTTTAGTCAAACTTCAGAGGACCATAACTTTTGCTCTAGTTATCAGAATCACTATTATTTTATATGCATTTCGGGTGGAATTTGATTTCCCTCCTTGCTAAAACTGGCTCTGCCGATTTGCAAACTCAAATTCTTCAGAAAATGCCATTTTCTACATTTCAGCAATATTTTTTGTGATTTTTCTTCATTTTTCGAGATTTTTGTTCTAGTAGCTTCGGTGCTTGTTTTGACTTGCAATATTTTCCCCCCACTTCTAAGACATTGAACTTGATGGGAAAAATAGCTGGAGCAGTTGGTATGGTCTGAGTTGAGAGTTTCAAAAAAATTTTGGACTGATTTTTAGTCAAACTTCAGAGGACCATAACTTTTGCTCTAGTTATCAAAATCACTATTATTTCATATGCATTTCGGGTGGAATTTGATTTCCCTCCTTGGTAAAACTAGCTCTGCCGATTTGCAAACTCAAATTCTTCAGAAAATGCCATTTTCTACATTTCAGCAATATTTTTTGTGATTTTTCTTCATTTTTCGAGATTTTTGTTCTAGTAGCTAATGTGCTTGTTTTGACTTGCAATATTTCCTCCCCACTTCTAAGACATTGAACTTGATGGGAAAAATAGCTGGAGCAGTTGGTCTGGTCTGAGTTGAGAGTTTCAAAAAAATTTTGGACTGATTTTTAGTCAAACTTCAGAGGACCATAACTTTTGCTCTGGTTATCAGAATCACTATTATTTTATATGCATTTCGGGTGGAATTTGATTTCCCTCCTTGGTAAAACTGGCTCTGCCGATTTGCAAACTCAAATTCTTCAGAAAATGCCATTTTCTACATTTCAGCAATATTTTTTGTGATTTTTCTTCATTTTTCGAGATTTTTGTTCTAGTAGCTAATGTGCTTGTTTTGACTTGCAATATTTCCTCCCCACTTCTAAGACATTGAACTTGATGGGAAAAATAGCTGGAGCAGTTGGTATGGTCTGAGTTGAGAGTTTCAAAAAAATTTTGGACTGATTTTTAGCCAAACTTCAGAGGACCATAACTTTTGCTCTGGTTATCAGAATCACTATTATTTCATATGCATTTCGGGTGGAATTTGATTTCCCTCCTTGGTAAAACTGGCTCTGCCAATTTGCAAACTCAAATTCTTCAGAAAATGCCATTTTCTACATTTCAGCAATATTTTTTGTGATTTTTCTTCATTTTTCGAGATTTTTGTTCTAGTAGCTTCAGTGCTTGTTTTGACTTGCAATATTTTCCCCCCACTTCTAAGACATTGAACTTGATGGGAAAAATAGCTGGAGCAGTTGGTATGGTCTGAGTTGAGAGTTTCAAAAAAATTTTGGACTGATTTTTAGTCAAACTTCAGAGGACCATAACTTTTGCTCTAGTTATCAAAATCACTATTATTTCATATGCATTTCGGGTGGAATTTGATTTCCCTCCTTGGTAAAACTGGCTCTGCCGATTTGCAAACTCAAATTCTTCAGAAAATGCCATTTTCTACATTTCAGCAATATTTTTTGTGATTTTTCTTTATTTTTCGAGATTTTTGTTCTAGTAGCTAATGTGCTTGTTTTGACTTGCAATATTTCCTCCCCACTTCTAAGACATTGAACTTGATGGGAAAAATAGCTGGAGCAGTTGGTATGGTCTGAGTTGAGAGTTTCAAAAAAATTTTGGACTGATTTTTAGTCAAACTTCAGAGGACCATAACTTTTGCTCTGGTTATCAGAATCACTATTATTTTATATGCATTTCGGGTGGAATTTGATTTCCCTCCTTGGTAAAACTGGCTCTGCCGGTTTGCAAACTCAAATTCTCCAGAAAATGCCGTTTTCTACATTTCAGCAATATTTTTTGTGATTTTTCTTCATTTTTTCGAGATTTTTGTTCTGGTAGCTACGGTGCTTGTTTTGACTTGAAATTTTTTCCCCCCACTTCTAAGACATTGAACTTGATGGGAAAAATAGTTGGAGCAGTTGGTATGGTCTGAGTTGAGAGTTTCAAAAAAATTTTGGACTGATTTTTAGTCAAACTTCAGAGAACCATAACTTTTGCTCTGGTTATCAGAATCACTATTATTTTATATGCATTTCGGGTGGAATTTGATTTCCCTCCTTGGTAAAACTGGCTCTGCCGATTTGCAAACTCAAATTCTTCAGAAAATGCCATTTTCTACATTTCAGCAATATTTTTTGTGATTTTTCTTCATTTTTCGAGATTTTTGTTCTAGTAGCTTCGGTGCTTGTTTTGACTTGCAATATTTTCCCCCCACTTCTAAGACATTGAACTTGATGGGAAAAATAGCTGGAGCAGTTGGTATGGTCTGAGTTGAGAGTTTCAAAAAAATTTTGGACTGATTTTTAGTCAAACTTCAGAGGACCATAACTTTTGCTCTAGTTATCAAAATCACTATTATTTCATATGCATTTCGGGTGGAATTTGATTTCCCTCCTTGGTAAAACTGGCTCTGCCGATTTGCAAACTCAAATTCTTCAGAAAATGCCATTTTCTACATTTCAGCAATATTTTTTGTGATTTTTCTTCATTTTTCGAGATTTTTGTTCTAGTAGCTTCGGTGCTTGTTTTGACTTGCAATATTTTCCCCCCACTTCTAAGACATTGAACTTGATGGGAAAAATAGCTGGAGCAGTTGGTATGGTCTGAGTTGAGAGTTTCAAAAAAATTTTGGACTGATTTTTAGTCAAACTTCAGAGGACCATAACTTTTGCTCTAGTTATCAAAATCACTATTATTTCATATGCATTTCGGGTGGAATTTGATTTCCCTCCTTGGTAAAACTGGCTCTGCCGATTTGCAAACTCAAATTCTTCAGAAAATGCCATTTTCTACATTTCAGCAATATTTTTTGTGATTTTTCTTCATTTTTCGAGATTTTTGTTCTAGTAGCTAATGTGCTTGTTTTGACTTGCAATATTTCCTCCCCACTTCTAAGACATTGAACTTGATGGGAAAAATAGCTGGAGCAGTTGGTATGGTCTGAGTTGAGAGTTTCAAAAAAATTTTGGACTGATTTTTAGCCAAACTTCAGAGGACCATAACTTTTGCTCTGGTTATCAGAATCACTATTATTTTATATGCATTTCGGGTGGAATTTGATTTCCCTCCTTGTTAAACTGGCTCTGCCGGTTTGCAAACTCAAATTCTCCAGAAAATGCCGTTTTCTACATTTCAGCAATATTTTTTGTGATTTTTCTTCATTTTTTCGAGATTTTTGTTCTGGTAGCTACGGTGCTTGTTTTGACTTGAAATTTTTTCCCCCCACTTCTAAGACATTGAACTTGATGGGAAAAATAGTTGGAGCAGTTGGTATGGTCTGAGTTGAGAGTTTCAAAAAAATTTTGGACTGATTTTTAGTCAAACTTCAGAGGACCATAACTTTTGCTCTGGTTATCAGAATCACTATTATTTTATATGCATTTCGGGTGGAATTTGATTTCCCTCCTTGGTGAAACTGGCTCTGCCGATTTGCAAACTCAAATTCTTCAGAAAATGCCATTCTCTACATTTCAGCAATATTTTTTATGATTTTTCTTCATTTTTTCGAGATTTTTGTTCTGGTAGCTACGGTGCTTGGTTTGACTTGCAATTTTTCCCCCTACTTCTAAGACATTGAACTTGATGGGAAAAATAGCTGGAGCAGTTGGTATGGTCTGAGTTGAGAGTTTCAAAAAAATTTTGGACTGATTTTTAGTCAAACTTCAGAGGACCATAACTTTTGCTCTGGTTATCAGAATCACTATTATTTTATATGCATTTCGGGTGAAATTTGATTTCCCACCTTGTCGGAATTGGCTTTGCTGGTTTGCAAACTCAAATTCTCCAGAAAATGCCATTTTCTACATTTCAGTAACGTTTTTTGTGATTTTTCTTCATTTTTTAAGATTTTTGTTCTGGTACCTACGGTGCTTGTTTTGACTTAAAACTTTTTACCCCGACTTCTAAGACATTGAACTTGATGGGAAAAATAGCTGGAGCAGTTGGTATGGTCTGAGTTGAGAGTTTCAAAAAAAATTTGGACTGATTTTTAGTCAAACTTCAGAGGACCATAACTTTTGCTCTAGTTATCAGAATCACTATTATTTTATATGCATTTCGGGTGGAATTTGATTTCCCTCCTTGCTAAAACTGGCTCTGCCGATTTGCAAACTCAAATTCTTCAGAAAATGCCATTTTCTACATTTCAGCAATATTTTTTGTGATTTTTCTTCATTTTTCGAGATTTTTGTTCTAGTAGCTTCGGTGCTTGTTTTGACTTGCAATATTTTCCCCCCACTTCTAAGACATTGAACTTGATGGGAAAAATAGCTGGAGCAGTTGGTATGGTCTGAGTTGAGAGTTTCAAAAAAATTTTGGACTGATTTTTAGTCAAACTTCAGAGGACCATAACTTTTGCTCTAGTTATCAAAATCACTATTATTTCATATGCATTTCGGGTGGAATTTGATTTCCCTCCTTGGTAAAACTGGCTCTGCCGATTTGCAAACTCAAATTCTTCAGAAAATGCCATTTTCTACATTTGAGCAATATTTTTTGTGATTTTTCTTTATTTTTCGAGATTTTTGTTCTAGTAGCTAATGTGCTTGTTTTGACTTGCAATATTTCCTCCCCACTTCTAAGACATTGAACTTGATGGGAAAAATAGCTGGAGCAGTTGGTCTGGTCTGAGTTGAGAGTTTCAAAAAAATTTTGGACTGATTTTTAGTCAAACTTCAGAGGACCATAACTTTTGCTCTGGTTATCAGAATCACTATTATTTTATATGCATTTCGGGTGGAATTTGATTTCCCTCCTTGGTAAAACTGGCTCTGCCGATTTGCAAACTCAAATTCTTCAGAAAATGCCATTTTCTACATTTCAGCAATATTTTTTGTGATTTTTCTTCATTTTTTCGAGATTTTTGTTCTGGTAGCTACGGTGCTTGGTTTGACTTGCAATTTTTCCCCCTACTTCTAAGACATTGAACTTGATGGGAAAAATAGCTGGAGCAGTTGGTATGGTCTGAGTTGAGAGTTTCAAAAAAATTTTGGACTGATTTTTAGTCAAACTTCAGAGGACCATAACTTTTGCTCTGGTTATCAGAATCACTATTATTTTATATGCATTTTGGGTGAAATTTGATTTCCCACCTTGTCGGAATTTGCTTTGCTGGTTTGCAAACTCAAATTCTCCAGAAAATGCCATTTTCTACATTTCAGTAACGTTTTTTGTGATTTTTCTTCATTTTTTAAGATTTTTGTTCTGGTACCTACGGTGCTTGTTTTGACTTAAAACTTTTTACCCCGACTTCTAAGACATTGAACTTGATGGGAAAAATAGCTGGAGCAGTTGGTATGGTCTGAGTTGAGAGTTTCAAAAAAAATTTGGACTGATTTTTAGTCAAACTTCAGAGGACCATAACTTTTGCTCTGGTTATCAGAATCACTATTATTTCATATGCATTTCGGGAGGAATTTGATTTCCCTCCTTGGTAAAACTGGCTCTGCCGATTTGCAAACTCAAATTCTTCAGAAAATGCCATTTTCTACATTTCAGCAATATTTTTTGTGATTTTTCTTTATTTTTCGAGATTTTTGTTCTAGTAGCTAATGTGCTTGTTTTGACTTGCAATATTTCCTCCCCACTTCTAAGACATTGAACTTGATGGGAAAAATAGCTGGAGCAGTTGGTATGGTCTGAGTTGAGAGTTTCAAAAAAATTTTGGACTGATTTTTAGTCAAACTTCAGAGGACCATAACTTTTGCTCTGGTTATCAGAATCACTATTATTTTATATGCATTTCGGGTGGAATTTGATTTCCCTCCTTGGTAAAACTGGCTCTGCCGGTTTGCAAACTCAAATTCTTCAGAAAATGCCGTTTTCTACATTTCAGCAATATTTTTTGTGATTTTTCTTCATTTTTTTGAGATTTTTGTTCTGGTAGCTACGGCGCTTGTTTTGACTTGAAATTTTTTCCCCCCACTTCTAAGACATTGAACTTGATGGGAAAAATAGTTGGAGCAGTTGGTATAGTCTGAGTTGAGAGTTTCAAAAAAATTTTGGACTGATTTTTAGTCAAAATTCAGAGGACCATAACTTTTGCTCTGGTTATCAGAATCACTATTATTTTATATGCATTTCGGGTGAAATTTGATTTCCCACCTTGTCGGAATTGGCTTTGCTGGTTTGCAAACTCAAATTCTCCAGAAAATGCCATTTTCTACATTTCAGTAATGTTTTTTGTGATTTTTCTTCATTTTTTAAGATTTTTGTTCTGGTACCTACGGTGCTTGTTTTGACTTAAAACGTTTTACCCCGACTTCTAAGACATTGAACTTGATGGGAAAAATAGCTGGAGCAGTTGGTATGGTCTGAGTTGAGAGTTTCAAAAAAAATTTGGACTGATTTTTAGTCAAACTTCAGAGGACCATAACTTTTGCTCTAGTTATCAAAATCACTATTATTTCATATGCATTTCGGGTGGAATTTGATTTCCCTCCTTGGTAAAACTGGCTCTGCCGATTTGCAAACTCAAATTCTTCAGAAAATGCCATTTTCTACATTTCAGCAATATTTTTTGTGATTTTTCTTCATTTTTCGAGATTTTTGTTCTAGTAGCTAATGTGCTTGTTTTGACTTGCAATATTTCCTCCCCACTTCTAAGACATTGAACTTGATGGGAAAAATAGCTGGAGCAGTTGGTATGGTCTGAGTTGAGAGTTTCAAAAAAATTTTGGACTGATTTTTAGTCAAACTTCAGAGGACCATAACTTTTGCTCTGGTTATCAGAATCACTATTATTTTATATGCATTTCGGGTGGAATTTGATTTCCCTCCTTGGTAAAACTGGCTCTGCCGATTTGCAAACTCAAATTCTTCAGAAAATGCCATTTTCTACATTTCAGCAATATTTTTTGTGATTTTTCTTCATTTTTTCGAGATTTTTGTTCTGGTAGCTACGGTGCTTGGTTTGACTTGCAATTTTTCCCCCTACTTCTAAGACATTGAACTTGATGGGAAAAATAGCTGGAGCAGTTGTTATGGTCTGAGTTGAGAGTTTCAAAAAAATTTTGGACTGATTTTTAGTCAAACTTCAGAGGACCATAACTTTTGCTCTGGTTATCAGAATCACTATTATTTTATATGCATTTCGGGTGAAATTTGATTTCCCACCTTGTCGGAATTGGCTTTGCTGGTTTGCAAACTCAAATTCTCCAGAAAATGCCATTTTCTACATTTCAGTAACGTTTTTTGTGATTTTTCTTCATTTTTTAAGATTTTTGTTCTGGTACCTACGGTGCTTGTTTTGACTTAAAACTTTTTACCCCGACTTCTAAGACATTGAACTTGATGGGAAAAATAGCTGGAGCAGTTGGTATGGTCTGAGTTGAGAGTTTCAAAAAAAATTTGGACTGATTTTTAGTCAAACTTCAGAGGACCATAACTTTTGCTCTAGTTATCAGAATCACTATTATTTTATATGCATTTCGGGTGGAATTTGATTTCCCTCCTTGGTAAAACTGGCTCTGCCGATTTGCAAACTCAAATTCTTCAAAAAATGCCATTTTCTACATTTCAGCAATATTTTTTGTGATTTTTCTTCATTTTTCGAGATTTTTGTTCTAGTAGCTTCGGTGCTTGTTTTGACTTGCAATATTTTCCCCCCACTTCTAAGACATTGAACTTGATGGGAAAAATAGCTGGAGCAGTTGGTATGGTCTGAGTTGAGAGTTTCAAAAAAATTTTGGACTGATTTTTAGTCAAACTTCAGAGGACCATAACTTTTGCTCTAGTTATCAAAATCACTATTATTTCATATGCATTTCGGGTGGAATTTGATTTCCCTCCTTGGTAAAACTGGCTCTGCCGATTTGCAAACTCAAATTCTTCAGAAAATGCCATTTTCTACATTTCAGCAATATTTTTTGTGATTTTTCTTTATTTTTCGAGATTTTTGTTCTAGTAGCTAATGTGCTTGTTTTGACTTGCAATATTTCCTCCCCACTTCTAAGACATTGAACTTGATGGGAAAAATAGCTGGAGCAGTTGGTCTGGTCTGAGTTGAGAGTTTCAAAAAAATTTTGGACTGATTTTTAGTCAAACTTCAGAGGACCATAACTTTTGCTCTGGTTATCAGAATCACTATTATTTTATATGCATTTCGGGTGGAATTTGATTTCCCTCCTTGGTAAAACTGGCTCTGCCGGTTTGCAAACTCAAATTCTTCAGAAAATGCCGTTTTCTACATTTCAGCAATATTTTTTGTGATTTTTCTTCATTTTTTTGAGATTTTTGTTCTGGTAGCTACGGCGCTTGTTTTGACTTGAAATTTTTTCCCCCCACTTCTAAGACATTGAACTTGATGGGAAAAATAGTTGGAGCAGTTGGTATGGTCTGAGTTGAGAGTTTCAAAAAAATTTTGGACTGATTTTTAGTCAAACTTCAGAGGACCATAACTTTTGCTCTGGTTATCAGAATCACTATTATTTTATATGCATTTCGGGTGGAATTATATTTCCCACCTTGTCGGAATTGGCTTTGCTGGTTTGCAAACTCAAATTCTCCAGAAAATGCCATTTTCTACATTTCAGTAATTTTTTTGTGATTTTTCTTCGTTTTTTAAGATTTTTGTTCTGGTACCTACGGCGCTTGTTTTGACTTAAAACTTTTTAACCCCACTTCTAAGACATTGAACTTGATGGGAAAAATAGCTGGAGCAGTTGGTATGGTCTGAGTTGAGAGTTTCAAAAAAATTTTGGACTGATTTTTAGTCAAACTTCAGAGGACCATAACTTTTGCTCTGGTTATCAGAATCACTATTATTTTATATGCATTTCGGGTGAAATTTGATTTCCCACCTTGTCGGAATTGGCTTTGCTAGTTTGCAAACTCAAATTCTCCAGAAAATGCCATTTTCTACATTTCAGTAATGTTTTTTGTGATTTTTCTTCATTTTTTAAGATTTTTGTTCTGGTACCTATGGTGCTTGTTTTGACTTAAAACTTTTTACCCCGACTTCTAAGACATTGAACTTGATGGGAAAAATAGCTGGAGCAGTTGGTATGGTCTGAGTTGAGAGTTTCAAAAAAAATTTGGACTGATTTTTAGTCAAACTTCAGAGGACCATAACTTTTGCTCTAGTTATCAGAATCACTATTATTTTATATGCATTTCGGGTGGAATTTGATTTCCCTCCTTGGTGAAACTGGCTCTGCCGATTTGCAAACTCAAATTCTTCAGAAAATGCCATTCTCTACATTTCAGCAATATTTTTTGTGATTTTTCTTCATTTTTTCGAGATTTTTGTTCTGGTAGCTACGATGCTTGTTTTGACTTGCAATTTTTCCCCCTACTTCTAAGACATTGAACTTCATGGGAAAAATAGCTGGAGCAGTTGGTATGGTCTGAGTTGAGAGTTTCAAAAAACTTTTGGACTGATTTTTAGTCAAACTTCAGAGGACCATAACTTTTGCTCTGGTTATCAGAATCACTATTATTTTATATGCATTTCGGGTGAAATTTGATTTCCCACCTTGTCGGAATTGGCTTTGCTGGTTTGCAAACTCAAATTCTCCAGAAAATGCCATTTTCTACATTTCAGTAATGTTTTTTGTGATTTTTCTTCATTTTTTAAGATTTTTGTTCTGGTACCTACGGTGCTTGTTTTGACTTAAAACTTTTTACCCCGACTTCTAAGACATTGAACTTGATGGGAAAAATAGCTGGAGCAGTTGGTATGTTCTGAGTTGAGAGTTTCAAAAAAAATTTGGACTGATTTTTAGTCAAACTTCAAAGGACCATAACTTTTGCTCTAGTTATCAAAATCACTATTATTTCATATGCATTTCGGGTGGAATTTGATTTCCCTCCTTGGTAAAACTGGCTCTGCCGATTTGCAAACTCAAATTCTTCAGAAAATGCCATTTTCTACATTTCAGCAATATTTTTTGTGATTTTTCTTCATTTTTCGAGATTTTTGTTCTAGTAGCTAATGTGCTTGTTTTGACTTGCAATATTTCCTCCCCACTTCTAAGACATTGAACTTGATGGGAAAAATAGCTGGAGCAGTTGGTATGGTCTGAGTTGAGAGTTTCAAAAAAATTTTGGACTGATTTTTAGTCAAACTTCAGAGGACCATAACTTTTGCTCTGGTTATCAGAATCACTATTATTTTATATGCATTTCGGGTGGAATTTGATTTCCCTCCTTGGTAAAACTGGCTCTGCCGATTTGCAAACTCAAATTCTTCAGAAAATGCCATTTTCTACATTTCAGCAATATTTTTTGTGATTTTTCTTCATTTTTCGAGATTTTTGTTCTAGTAGCTTCGGTGCTTGTTTTGACTTGCAATATTTTCCCCCCACTTCTAAGACATTGAACTTGATGGGAAAAATAGCTGGAGCAGTTGGTATGGTCTGAGTTGAGAGTTTCAAAAAAATTTTGGACTGATTTTTAGTCAAACTTCAGAGGACCATAACTTTTGCTCTAGTTATCAAAATCACTATTATTTCATATGCATTTCGGGTGGAATTTGATTTCCCTCCTTGGTAAAACTGGCTCTACCGATTTGCAAACTCAAATTCTTCAGAAAATGCCATTTTCTACATTTCAGCAATATTTTTTGTGATTTTTCTTTACTTTTCGAGATTTTTGTTCTAGTAGCTAATGTGCTTGTTTTGACTTGCAATATTTCCTCCCCACTTCTAAGACATTGAACTTGATGGGAAAAATAGCTGGAGCAGTTGGTCTGGTCTGAGTTGAGAGTTTCAAAAAAATTTTGGACTGATTTTTAGTCAAACTTCAGAGGACCATAACTTTTGCTCTGGTTATCAGAATCACTATTATTTTATATGCATTTCGGGTGGAATTTGATTTCCCTCCTTGGTAAAACTGGCTCTGCCGGTTTGCAAACTCAAATTCTTCAGAAAATGCCGTTTTCTACATTTCAACAATATTTTTTGTGATTTTTCTTCATTTTTTTGAGATTTTTGTTCTGGTAGCTACGGCGCTTGTTTTGACTTGAAATTTTTTCCCCCCACTTCTAAGACATTGAACTTGATGGGAAAAATAGTTGGAGCAGTTGGTATGGTCTGAGTTGAGAGTTTCAAAAAAATTTTGGACTGATTTTTAGTCAAACTTCAGAGGACCATAACTTTTGCTCTGGTTATCAGAATCACTATTATTTTATATGCATTTCGGGTGGAATTATATTTCCCACCTTGTCGGAATTGGCTTTGCTGGTTTGCAAACTCAAATTCTCCAGAAAATGCCATTTTCTACATTTCAGTAATTTTTTTGTGATTTTTCTTCGTTTTTTAAGATTTTTGTTCTGGTACCTACGGCGCTTGTTTTGACTTAAAACTTTTTAACCCCACTTCTAAGACATTGAACTTGATGGGAAAAATAGCTGGAGCAGTTGGTATGGTCTGAGTTGAGAGTTTCAAAAAAATTTTGGACTGATTTTTAGTCAAACTTCAGAGGACCATAACTTTTGCTCTGGTTATCAGAATCACTATTATTTTATATGCATTTCGGGTGAAATTTGATTTCCCACCTTGTCGGAATTGGCTTTGCTAGTTTGCAAACTCAAATTCTCCAGAAAATGCCATTTTCTACATTTCAGTAATGTTTTTTGTGATTTTTCTTCATTTTTTAAGATTTTTGTTCTGGTACCTATGGTGCTTGTTTTGACTTAAAACTTTTTACCCCGACTTCTAAGACATTGAACTTGATGGGAAAAATAGCTGGAGCAGTTGGTATGGTCTGAGTTGAGAGTTTCAAAAAAAATTTGGACTGATTTTTAGTCAAACTTCAGAGGACCATAACTTTTGCTCTAGTTATCAGAATCACTATTATTTTATATGCATTTCGGGTGGAATTTGATTTCCCTCCTTGGTGAAACTGGCTCTGCCGATTTGCAAACTCAAATTCTTCAGAAAATGCCATTCTCTACATTTCAGCAATATTTTTTGTGATTTTTCTTCATTTTTTCGAGATTTTTGTTCTGGTAGCTACGATGCTTGTTTTGACTTGCAATTTTTCCCCCTACTTCTAAGACATTGAACTTCATGGGAAAAATAGCTGGAGCAGTTGGTATGGTCTGAGTTGAGAGTTTCAAAAAACTTTTGGACTGATTTTTAGTCAAACTTCAGAGGACCATAACTTTTGCTCTGGTTATCAGAATCACTATTATTTTATATGCATTTCGGGTGAAATTTGATTTCCCACCTTGTCGGAATTGGCTTTGCTGGTTTGCAAACTCAAATTCTCCAGAAAATGCCATTTTCTACATTTCAGTAATGTTTTTTGTGATTTTTCTTCATTTTTTAAGATTTTTGTTCTGGTACCTACGGTGCTTGTTTTGACTTAAAACTTTTTACCCCGACTTCTAAGACATTGAACTTGATGGGAAAAATAGCTGGAGCAGTTGGTATGTTCTGAGTTGAGAGTTTCAAAAAAAATTTGGACTGATTTTTAGTCAAACTTCAAAGGACCATAACTTTTGCTCTAGTTATCAAAATCACTATTATTTCATATGCATTTCGGGTGGAATTTGATTTCCCTCCTTGGTAAAACTGGCTCTGCCGATTTGCAAACTCAAATTCTTCAGAAAATGCCATTTTCTACATTTCAGCAATATTTTTTGTGATTTTTCTTCATTTTTCGAGATTTTTGTTCTAGTAGCTAATGTGCTTGTTTTGACTTGCAATATTTCCTCCCCACTTCTAAGACATTGAACTTGATGGGAAAAATAGCTGGAGCAGTTGGTATGGTCTGAGTTGAGAGTTTCAAAAAAATTTTGGACTGATTTTTAGTCAAACTTCAGAGGACCATAACTTTTGCTCTGGTTATCAGAATCACTATTATTTTATATGCATTTCGGGTGGAATTTGATTTCCCTCCTTGGTAAAACTGGCTCTGCCGATTTGCAAACTCAAATTCTTCAGAAAATGCCATTTTCTACATTTCAGCAATATTTTTTGTGATTTTTCTTCATTTTTCGAGATTTTTGTTCTAGTAGCTTCGGTGCTTGTTTTGACTTGCAATATTTTCCCCCCACTTCTAAGACATTGAACTTGATGGGAAAAATAGCTGGAGCAGTTGGTATAGTCTGAGTTGAGAGTTTCAAAAAAATTTTGGACTGATTTTTAGTCAAACTTCAGAGGACCATAACTTTTGCTCTAGTTATCAAAATCACTATTATTTCATATGCATTTCGGGTGGAATTTGATTTCCCTCCTTGGTAAAACTGGCTCTACCGATTTGCAAACTCAAATTCTTCAGAAAATGCCATTTTCTACATTTCAGCAATATTTTTTGTGATTTTTCTTTACTTTTCGAGATTCTTGTTCTAGTAGCTAATGTGCTTGTTTTGACTTGCAATATTTCCTCCCCACTTCTAAGACATTGAACTTGATGGGAAAAATAGCTGGAGCAGTTGGTCTGGTCTGAGTTGAGAGTTTCAAAAAAATTTTGGACTGATTTTTGGTCAAACTTCAGAGGACCATAACTTTTGCTCTGGTTATCAGAATCACTATTATTTTATATGCATTTCGGGTGGAATTTGATTTCCCTCCTTGGTAAAACTGGCTCTGCCGGTTTGCAAACTCAAATTCTTCAGAAAATGCCGTTTTCTACATTTCAACAATATTTTTTGTGATTTTTCTTCATTTTTTTGAGATTTTTGTTCTGGTAGCTACGGCGCTTGTTTTGACTTGAAATTTTTTCCCCCCACTTCTAAGACATTGAACTTGATGGGAAAAATAGTTGGAGCAGTTGGTATGGTCTGAGTTGAGAGTTTCAAAAAAATTTTGGACTGATTTTTAGTCAAACTTCAGAGGACCATAACTTTTGCTCTGGTTATCAGAATCACTATTATTTTATATGCATTTCGGGTGGAATTATATTTCCCACCTTGTCGGAATTGGCTTTGCTGGTTTGCAAACTCAAATTCTCCAGAAAATGCCATTTTCTACATTTCAGTAATTTTTTTGTGATTTTTCTTCGTTTTTTAAGATTTTTGTTCTGGTACCTACGGCGCTTGTTTTGACTTAAAACTTTTTAACCCCACTTCTAAGACATTGAACTTGATGGGAAAAATAGCTGGAGCAGTTGGTATGGTCTGAGTTGAGAGTTTCAAAAAAATTTTGGACTGATTTTTAGTCAAACTTCAGAGGACCATAACTTTTGCTCTGGTTATCAGAATCACTATTATTTTATATGCATTTCGGGTGAAATTTGATTTCCCACCTTGTCGGAATTGGCTTTGCTAGTTTGCAAACTCAAATTCTCCAGAAAATGCCATTTTCTACATTTCAGTAATGTTTTTTGTGATTTTTCTTCATTTTTTAAGATTTTTGTTCTGGTACCTATGGTGCTTGTTTTGACTTAAAACTTTTTACCCCGACTTCTAAGACATTGAACTTGATGGGAAAAATAGCTGGAGCAGTTGGTATGGTCTGAGTTGAGAGTTTCAAAAAAAATTTGGACTGATTTTTAGTCAAACTTCAGAGGACCATAACTTTTGCTCTAGTTATCAGAATCACTATTATTTTATATGCATTTCGGGTGGAATTTGATTTCCCTCCTTGGTGAAACTGGCTCTGCCGATTTGCAAACTCAAATTCTTCAGAAAATGCCATTCTCTACATTTCAGCAATATTTTTTCTGATTTTTCTTCATTTTTTCGAGATTTTTGTTCTGGTAGCTACGATGCTTGTTTTGACTTGCAATTTTTCCCCCTACTTCTAAGACATTGAACTTCATGGGAAAAATAGCTGGAGCAGTTGGTATGGTCTGAGTTGAGAGTTTCAAAAAACTTTTGGACTGATTTTTAGTCAAACTTCAGAGGACCATAACTTTTGCTCTGGTTATCAGAATCACTATTATTTTATATGCATTTCGGGTGAAATTTGATTTCCCACCTTGTCGGAATTGGCTTTGCTGGTTTGCAAACTCAAATTCTCCAGAAAATGCCATTTTCTACATTTCAGTAATGTTTTTTGTGATTTTTCTTCATTTTTTAAGATTTTTGTTCTGGTACCTACGGTGCTTGTTTTGACTTAAAACTTTTTACCCCGACTTCTAAGACATTGAACTTGATGGGAAAAATAGCTGGAGCAGTTGGTATGTTCTGAGTTGAGAGTTTCAAAAAAAATTTGGACTGATTTTTAGTCAAACTTCAAAGGACCATAACTTTTGCTCTAGTTATCAAAATCACTATTATTTCATATGCATTTCGGGTGGAATTTGATTTCCCTCCTTGGTAAAACTGGCTCTGCCGATTTGCAAACTCAAATTCTTCAGAAAATGCCATTTTCTACATTTCAGCAATATTTTTTGTGATTTTTCTTCATTTTTCGAGATTTTTGTTCTAGTAGCTAATGTGCTTGTTTTGACTTGCAATATTTCCTCCCCACTTCTAAGACATTGAACTTGATGGGAAAAATAGCTGGAGCAGTTGGTATGGTCTGAGTTGAGAGTTTCAAAAAAATTTTGGACTGATTTTTAGTCAAACTTCAGAGGACCATAACTTTTGCTCTGGTTATCAGAATCACTATTATTTTATATGCATTTCGGGTGGAATTTGATTTCCCTCCTTGGTAAAACTGGCTCTGCCGGTTTGCAAACTCAAATTCTCCAGAAAATGCCGTTTTCTACATTTCAGCAATATTTTTTGTGATTTTTCTTCATTTTTTCGAGATTTTTGTTCTGGTAGCTACGGTGCTTGTTTTGACTTGAAATTTTTTCCCCCCACTTCTAAGACATTGAACTTGATGGGAAAAATAGTTGGAGCAGTTGGTATGGTCTGAGTTGAGAGTTTCAAAAAAATTTTGGACTGATTTTTAGTCAAACTTCAGAGGACCATAACTTTTGCTCTGGTTATCAGAATCACTATTATTTTATATGCATTTCGGGTGGAATTTGATTTCCCTCCTTGGTGAAACTGGCTCTGCCGATTTGCAAACTCAAATTCTTCAGAAAATGCCATTCTCTACATTTCAGCAATATTTTTTGTGATTTTTCTTCATTTTTTCGAGATTTTTGTTCTGGTAGCTACGGTGCTTGGTTTGACTTGCAATTTTTCCCCCTACTTCTAAGACATTGAACTTGATGGGAAAAATAGCTGGAGCAGTTGGTATGGTCTGAGTTGAGAGTTTCAAAAAAATTTTGGACTGATTTTTAGTCAAACTTCAGAGGACCATAACTTTTGCTCTGGTTATCAGAATCACTATTATTTTATATGCATTTCGGGTGAAATTTGATTTCCCACCTTGTCGGAATTGGCTTTGCTGGTTTGCAAACTCAAATTCTCCAGAAAATGCCATTTCTTACATTTCAGTAACGTTTTTTGTGATTTTTCTTCATTTTTTAAGATTTTTGTTCTGGTACCTACGGTGCTTGTTTTGACTTAAAACTTTTTACCCCGACTTCTAAGACATTGAACTTGATGGGAAAAATAGCTGGAGCAGTTGGTATGGTCTGAGTTGAGAGTTTCAAAAAAAATTTGGACTGATTTTTAGTCAAACTTCAGAGGACCATAACTTTTGCTCTAGTTATCAGAATCACTATTATTTTATATGCATTTCGGGTGGAATTTGATTTCCCTCCTTGGTAAAACTGGCTCTGCCGGTTTGCAAACTCAAATTCTTCAGAAAATGCCGTTTTCTACATTTCAGCAATATTTTTTGTGATTTTTCTTCATTTTTTTGAGATTTTTGTTCTGGTAGCTACGGCGCTTGTTTTGACTTGAAATTTTTTCCCCCCACTTCTAAGACATTGAACTTGATGGGAAAAATAGTTGGAGCAGTTGGTATGGTCTGAGTTGAGAGTTTCAAAAAAATTTTGGACTGATTTTTAGTCAAACTTCAGAGGACCATAACTTTTGCTCTGGTTATCAGAATCACTATTATTTTATATGCATTTCGGGTGGAATTATATTTCCCACCTTGTCGAAATTGGCTTTGCTGGTTTGCAAACTCAAATTCTCCAGAAAATGCCATTTTCTACATTTCAGTAATTTTTTTGTGATTTTTCTTCGTTTTTTAAGATTTTTGTTCTGGTACCTACGGCGCTTGTTTTGACTTAAAACTTTTTAACCCCACTTCTAAGACATTGAACTTGATGGGAAAAATAGCTGGAGCAGTTGGTATGGTCTGAGTTGAGAGTTTCAAAAAAATTTTGGACTGATTTTTAGTCAAACTTCAGAGGACCATAACTTTTGCTCTGGTTATCAGAATCACTATTATTTTATATGCATTTCGGGTGAAATTTGATTTCCCACCTTGTCGGAATTGGCTTTGCTAGTTTGCAAACTCAAATTCTCCAGAAAATGCCATTTTCTACATTTCAGTAATGTTTTTTGTGATTTTTCTTCATTTTTTAAGATTTTTGTTCTCGTACCTATGGTGCTTGTTTTGACTTAAAACTTTTTACCCCGACTTCTAAGACATTGAACTTGATGGGAAAAATAGCTGGAGCAGTTGGTATGGTCTGAGTTGAGAGTTTCAAAAAAAATTTGGACTGATTTTTAGTCAAACTTCAGAGGACCATAACTTTTGCTCTAGTTATCAGAATCACTATTATTTTATATGCATTTCGGGTGGAATTTGATTTCCCTCCTTGGTGAAACTGGCTCTGCCGATTTGCAAACTCAAATTCTTCAGAAAATGCCATTCTCTACATTTCAGCAATATTTTTTGTGATTTTTCTTCATTTTTTCGAGATTTTTGTTCTGGTAGCTACGATGCTTGTTTTGACTTGCAATTTTTCCCCCTACTTCTAAGACATTGAACTTGATGGGAAAAATAGCTGGAGCAGTTGGTATGGTCTGAGTTGAGAGTTTCAAAAAACTTTTGGACTGATTTTTAGTCAAACTTCAGAGGACCATAACTTTTGCTCTGGTTATCAGAATCACTATTATTTTATATGCATTTCGGGTGAAATTTGATTTCCCACCTTGTCGGAATTGGCTTTGCTGGTTTGCAAACTCAAATTCTCCAGAAAATGCCATTTTCTACATTTCAGTAATGTTTTTTGTGATTTTTCTTCATTTTTTAAGATTTTTGTTCTGGTACCTACGGTGCTTGTTTTGACTTAAAACTTTTTACCCCGACTTCTAAGACATTGAACTTGATGGGAAAAATAGCTGGAGCAGTTGGTATGGTCTGAGTTGAGAGTTTCAAAAAAAATTTGGACTGATTTTTAGTCAAACTTCAGAGGACCATAACTTTTGCTCTAGTTATCAAAATCACTATTATTTCATATGCATTTCGGGTGGAATTTGATTTCCCTCCTTGGTAAAACTGGCTCTGCCGATTTGCAAACTCAAATTCTTCAGAAAATGCCATTTTCTACATTTCAGCAATATTTTTTGTGATTTTTCTTCATTTTTCGAGATTTTTGTTCTAGTAGCTAATGTGCTTGTTTTGACTTGCAATATTTCCTCCCCACTTCTAAGACATTGAACTTGATGGGAAAAATAGCTGGAGCAGTTGGTTTGGTCTGAGTTGAGAGTTTCAAAAAAATTTTGGACTGATTTTTAGTCAAACTTCAGAGGACCATAACTTTTGCTCTGGTTATCAGAATCACTATTATTTTATATGCATTTCGGGTGAAATTTGATTTCCCACCTTGTCGGAATTGGCTTTGCTAGTTTGCAAACTCAAATTCTCCAGAAAATGCCATTTTCTACATTTCAGTAATGTTTTTTGTGATTTTTCTTCATTTTTTAAGATTTTTGTTCTCGTACCTATGGTGCTTGTTTTGACTTAAAACTTTTTACCCCGACTTCTAAGACATTGAACTTGATGGGAAAAATAGCTGGAGCAGTTGGTATGGTCTGAGTTGAGAGTTTCAAAAAAAATTTGGACTGATTTTTAGTCAAACTTCAGAGGACCATAACTTTTGCTCTAGTTATCAGAATCACTATTATTTTATATGCATTTCGGGTGGAATTTGATTTCCCTCCTTGGTGAAACTGGCTCTGCCGATTTGCAAACTCAAATTCTTCAGAAAATGCCATTCTCTACATTTCAGCAATATTTTTTGTGATTTTTCTTCATTTTTTCGAGATTTTTGTTCTGGTAGCTACGATGCTTGTTTTGACTTGCAATTTTTCCCCCTACTTCTAAGACATTGAACTTGATGGGAAAAATAGCTGGAGCAATTGGTATGGTCTGAGTTGAGAGTTTCAAAAAACTTTTGGACTGATTTTTAGTCAAACTTCAGAGGACCATAACTTTTGCTCTGGTTATCAGAATCACTATTATTTTATATGCATTTCGGGTGAAATTTGATTTCCCACCTTGTCGGAATTGGCTTTGCTGGTTTGCAAACTCAAATTCTCCAGAAAATGCCATTTTCTACATTTCAGTAATGTTTTTTGTGATTTTTCTTCATTTTTTAAGATTTTTGTTCTGGTACCTACGGTGCTTGTTTTGACTTAAAACTTTTTACCCCGACTTCTAAGACATTGAACTTGATGGGAAAAATAGCTGGAGCAGTTGGTATGGTCTGAGTTGAGAGTTTCAAAAAAAATTTGGACTGATTTTTAGTCAAACTTCAGAGGACCATAACTTTTGCTCTAGTTATCAAAATCACTATTATTTCATATGCATTTCGGGTGGAATTTGATTTCCCTCCTTGGTAAAACTGGCTCTGCCGATTTGCAAACTCAAATTCTTCAGAAAATGCCATTTTCTACATTTCAGCAATATTTTTTGTGATTTTTCTTCATTTTTCGAGATTTTTGTTCTAGTAGCTAATGTGCTTGTTTTGACTTGCAATATTTCCTCCCCACTTCTAAGACATTGAACTTGATGGGAAAAATAGCTGGAGCAGTTGGTATGGTCTGAGTTGAGAGTTTCAAAAAAATTTTGGACTGATTTTTAGTCAAACTTCAGAGGACCATAACTTTTGCTCTGGTTATCAGAATCACTATTATTTTATATGCATTTCGGGTGGAATTTGATTTCCCTCCTTGGTAAAACTGGCTCTGCCGATTTGCAAACTCAAATTCTTCAGAAAATGCCATTTTCTACATTTCAGCAATATTTTTTGTGATTTTTCTTCATTTTTTCGAGATTTTTGTTCTGGTAGCTACGGTGCTTGGTTTGACTTGCAATTTTTCCCCCTACTTCTAAGACAATGAACTTGATGGGAAAAATAGTTGGAGCAGTTGGTATGGTCTGAGTTGAGAGTTTCAAAAAAATTTTGGACTGATTTTTAGTCAAACTTCAGAGGACCATAACTTTTGCTCTGGTTATCAGAATCACTATTATTTTATATGCATTTCGGGTGAAATTTGATTTCCCACCTTGTCGGAATTGGCTTTGCTGGTTTGCAAACTCAAATTCTCCAGAAAATGCCATTTTCTACATTTCAGTAACGTTTTTTGTGATTTTTCTTCATTTTTTAAGATTTTTGTTCTGGTACCTACGGTGCTTGTTTTGACTTAAAACTTTTTACCCCGACTTCTAAGACATTGAACTTGATGGGAAAAATAGCTGGAGCAGTTGGTATGGTCTGAGTTGAGAGTTTCAAAAAAAATTTGGACTGATTTTTAGTCAAACTTCAGAGGACCATAACTTTTGCTCTAGTTATCAGAATCACTATTATTTTATATGCATTTCGGGTGGAATTTGATTTCCCTCCTTGGTAAAACTGGCTCTGCCGATTTGCAAACTCAAATTCTTCAGAAAATGCCATTTTCTACATTTCAGCAATATTTTTTGTGATTTTTCTTCATTTTTCGAGATTTTTGTTCTAGTAGCTTCGGTGCTTGTTTTGACTTGCAATATTTTCCCCCCACTTCTAAGACATTGAACTTGATGGGAAAAATAGCTGGAGCAGTTGGTATGGTCTGGGTTGAGAGTTTCAAAAAAATTTTGGACTGATTTTTAGTCAAACTTCAGAGGACCATAACTTTTGCTCTAGTTATCAAAATCACTATTATTTCATATGCATTTCGGGTGGAATTTGATTTCCCTCCTTGTTAAAACTGGCTCTGCCGATTTGCAAACTCAAATTCTTCAGAAAATGCCATTTTCTACATTTCAGCAATATTTTTTGTGATTTTTCTTTATTTTTCGAGATTTTTGTTCTAGTAGCTAATGTGCTTGTTTTGACTTGCAATATTTCCTCCCCACTTCTAAGACATTGAACTTGATGGGAAAAATAGCTGGAGCAGTTGGTCTGGTCTGAGTTGAGAGTTTCAAAAAAATTTTGGACTGATTTTTAGTCAAACTTCAGAGGACCATAACTTTTGCTCTGGTTATCAGAATCACTATTATTTTATATGCATTTCGGGTGGAATTTGATTTCCCTCCTTGGTAAAACTGGCTCTGCCGGTTTGCAAACTCAAATTCTTCAGAAAATGCCGTTTTCTACATTTCAGCAATATTTTTTGTGATTTTTCTTCATTTTTTTGAGATTTTTGTTCTGGTAGCTACGGCGCTTGTTTTGACTTGAAATTTTTTCCCCCCACTTCTAAGACATTGAACTTGATGGGAAAAATAGTTGGAGCAGTTGGTATGGTCTGAGTTGAGAGTTTCAAAAAAATTTTGGACTGATTTTTAGTCAAACTTCAGAGGACCATAACTTTTGCTCTGGTTATCAGAATCACTATTATTTTATATGCATTTCGGGTGGAATTATATTTCCCACCTTGTCGAAATTGGCTTTGCTGGTTTGCAAACTCAAATTCTCCAGAAAATGCCATTTTCTACATTTCAGTAATTTTTTTGTGATTTTTCTTCGTTTTTTAAGATTTTTGTTCTGGTACCTACGGCGCTTGTTTTGACTTAAAACTTTTTAACCCCACTTCTAAGACATTGAACTTGATGGGAAAAATAGCTGGAGCAGTTGGTATGGTCTGAGTTGAGAGTTTCAAAAAAATTTTGGACTGATTTTTAGTCAAACTTCAGAGGACCATAACTTTTGCTCTGGTTATCAGAATCACTATTATTTTATATGCATTTCGGGTGAAATTTGATTTCCCACCTTGTCGGAATTGGCTTTGCTAGTTTGCAAACTCAAATTCTCCAGAAAATGCCATTTTCTACATTTCAGTAATGTTTTTTGTGATTTTTCTTCATTTTTTAAGATTTTTGTTCTCGTACCTATGGTGCTTGTTTTGACTTAAAACTTTTTACCCCGACTTCTAAGACATTGAACTTGATGGGAAAAATAGCTGGAGCAGTTGGTATGGTCTGAGTTGAGAGTTTCAAAAAAAATTTGGACTGATTTTTAGTCAAACTTCAGAGGACCATAACTTTTGCTCTAGTTATCAGAATCACTATTATTTTATATGCATTTCGGGTGGAATTTGATTTCCCTCCTTGGTGAAACTGGCTCTGCCGATTTGCAAACTCAAATTCTTCAGAAAATGCCATTCTCTACATTTCAGCAATATTTTTTGTGATTTTTCTTCATTTTTTCGAGATTTTTGTTCTGGTAGCTACGATGCTTGTTTTGACTTGCAATTTTTCCCCCTACTTCTAAGACATTGAACTTGATGGGAAAAATAGCTGGAGCAGTTGGTATGGTCTGAGTTGAGAGTTTCAAAAAACTTTTGGACTGATTTTTAGTCAAACTTCAGAGGACCATAACTTTTGCTCTGGTTATCAGAATCACTATTATTTTATATGCATTTCGGGTGAAATTTGATTTCCCACCTTGTCGGAATTGGCTTTGCTGGTTTGCAAACTCAAATTCTCCAGAAAATGCCATTTTCTACATTTCAGTAATGTTTTTTGTGATTTTTCTTCATTTTTTAAGATTTTTGTTCTGGTACCTACGGTGCTTGTTTTGACTTAAAACTTTTTACCCCGACTTCTAAGACATTGAACTTGATGGGAAAAATAGCTGGAGCAGTTGGTATGGTCTGAGTTGAGAGTTTCAAAAAAAATTTGGACTGATTTTTAGTCAAACTTCAGAGGACCATAACTTTTGCTCTAGTTATCAAAATCACTATTATTTCATATGCATTTCGGGTGGAATTTGATTTCCCTCCTTGGTAAAACTGGCTCTGCCGATTTGCAAACTCAAATTCTTCAGAAAATGCCATTTTCTACATTTCAGCAATATTTTTTGTGATTTTTCTTCATTTTTCGAGATTTTTGTTCTAGTAGCTAATGTGCTTGTTTTGACTTGCAATATTTCCTCCCCACTTCTAAGACATTGAACTTGATGGGAAAAATAGCTGGAGCAGTTGGTATGGTCTGAGTTGAGAGTTTCAAAAAAATTTTGGACTGATTTTTAGTCAAACTTCAGAGGACCATAACTTTTGCTCTGGTTATCAGAATCACTATTATTTTATATGCATTTCGGGTGAAATTTGATTTCCCACCTTGTCGGAATTGGCTTTGCTAGTTTGCAAACTCAAATTCTCCAGAAAATGCCATTTTCTACATTTCAGTAATGTTTTTTGTGATTTTTCTTCATTTTTTAAGATTTTTGTTCTCGTACCTATGGTGCTTGTTTTGACTTAAAACTTTTTACCCCGACTTCTAAGACATTGAACTTGATGGGAAAAATAGCTGGAGCAGTTGGTATGGTCTGAGTTGAGAGTTTCAAAAAAAATTTGGACTGATTTTTAGTCAAACTTCAGAGGACCATAACTTTTGCTCTAGTTATCAGAATCACTATTATTTTATATGCATTTCGGGTGGAATTTGATTTCCCTCCTTGGTGAAACTGGCTCTGCCGATTTGCAAACTCAAATTCTTCAGAAAATGCCATTCTCTACATTTCAGCAATATTTTTTGTGATTTTTCTTCATTTTTTCGAGATTTTTGTTCTGGTAGCTACGATGCTTGTTTTGACTTGCAATTTTTCCCCCTACTTCTAAGACACTGAACTTGATGGGAAAAATAGCTGGAGCAATTGGTATGGTCTGAGTTGAGAGTTTCAAAAAACTTTTGGACTGATTTTTAGTCAAACTTCAGAGGACCATAACTTTTGCTCTGGTTATCAGAATCACTATTATTTTATATGCATTTCGGGTGAAATTTGATTTCCCACCTTGTCGGAATTGGCTTTGCTGGTTTGCAAACTCAAATTCTCCAGAAAATGCCATTTTCTACATTTCAGTAATGTTTTTTGTGATTTTTCTTCATTTTTTAAGATTTTTGTTCTGGTACCTACGGTGCTTGTTTTGACTTAAAACTTTTTACCCCGACTTCTAAGACATTGAACTTGATGGGAAAAATAGCTGGAGCAGTTGGTATGGTCTGAGTTGAGAGTTTCAAAAAAAATTTGGACTGATTTTTAGTCAAACTTCAGAGGACCATAACTTTTGCTCTAGTTATCAAAATCACTATTATTTCATATGCATTTCGGGTGGAATTTGATTTCCCTCCTTGGTAAAACTGGCTCTGCCGATTTGCAAACTCAAATTCTTCAGAAAATGCCATTTTCTACATTTCAACAATATTTTTTGTGATTTTTCTTCATTTTTCGAGATTTTTGTTCTAGTAGCTAATGTGCTTGTTTTGACTTGCAATATTTCCTCCCCACTTCTAAGACATTGAACTTGATGGGAAAAATAGCTGGAGCAGTTGGTATGGTCTGAGTTGAGAGTTTCAAAAAAATTTTGGACTGATTTTTAGTCAAACTTCAGAGGACCATAACTTTTGCTCTGGTTATCAGAATCACTATTATTTTATATGCATTTCGGGTGGAATTTGATTTCCCTCCTTGGTAAAACTGGCTCTGCCGATTTGCAAACTCAAATTCTTCAGAAAATGCCATTTTCTACATTTCAGCAATATTTTTTGTGATTTTTCTTCATTTTTTCGAGATTTTTGTTCTGGTAGCTACGGTGCTTGGTTTGACTTGCAATTTTTCCCCCTACTTCTAAGACAATGAACTTGATGGGAAAAATAGTTGGAGCAGTTGGTATGGTCTGAGTTGAGAGTTTCAAAAAAATTTTGGACTGATTTTTAGTCAAACTTCAGAGGACCATAACTTTTGCTCTGGTTATCAGAATCACTATTATTTTATATGCATTTCGGGTGAAATTTGATTTCCCACCTTGTCGGAATTGGCTTTGCTGGTTTGCAAACTCAAATTCTCCAGAAAATGCCATTTTCTACATTTCAGTAACGTTTTTTGTGATTTTTCTTCATTTTTTAAGATTTTTGTTCTAGTACCTACGGTGCTTGTTTTGACTTAAAACTTTTTACCCCGACTTCTAAGACATTGAACTTGATGGGAAAAATAGCTGGAGCAGTTGGTATGGTCTGAGTTGAGAGTTTCAAAAAAAATTTGGACTGATTTTTAGTCAAACTTCAGAGGACCATAACTTTTGCTCTAGTTATCAGAATCACTATTATTTTATATGCATTTCGGGTGGAATTTGATTTCCCTCCTTGGTAAAACTGGCTCTGCCGATTTGCAAACTCAAATTCTTCAGAAAATGCCATTTTCTACATTTCAGCAATATTTTTTGTGATTTTTCTTCATTTTTCGAGATTTTTGTTCTAGTAGCTTCGGTGCTTGTTTTGACTTGCAATATTTTCCCCCCACTTCTAAGACATTGAACTTGATGGGAATAATAGCTGGAGCAGTTGGTATGGTCTGGGTTGAGAGTTTCAAAAAAATTTTGGACTGATTTTTAGTCAAACTTCAGAGGACCATAACTTTTGCTCTAGTTATCAAAATCACTATTATTTCATATGCATTTCGGGTGGAATTTGATTTCCCTCCTTGTTAAAACTGGCTCTGCCGATTTGCAAACTCAAATTCTTCAGAAAATGCCATTTTCTACATTTCAGCAATATTTTTTGTGATTTTTCTTTATTTTTCGAGATTTTTGTTCTAGTAGCTAATGTGCTTGTTTTGACTTGCAATATTTCCTCCCCACTTCTAAGACATTGAACTTGATGGGAAAAATAGCTGGAGCAGTTGGTCTGGTCTGAGTTGAGAGTTTCAAAAAAATTTTGGACTGATTTTTAGTCAAACTTCAGAGGACCATAACTTTTGCTCTGGTTATCAGAATCACTATTATTTTATATGCATTTCGGGTGGAATTTGATTTCCCTCCTTGGTAAAACTGGCTCTGCCGGTTTGCAAACTCAAATTCTTCAGAAAATGCCGTTTTCTACATTTCAGCAATATTTTTTGTGATTTTTCTTCATTTTTTTGAGATTTTTGTTCTGGTAGCTACGGCGCTTGTTTTGACTTGAAATTTTTTCCCCCCACTTCTAAGACATTGAACTTGATGGGAAAAATAGTTGGAGCAGTTGGTATGGTCTGAGTTGAGAGTTTCAAAAAAATTTTGGAATGATTTTTAGTCAAACTTCAGAGGACCATAACTTTTGCTCTGGTTATCAGAATCACTATTATTTTATATGCATTTCGGGTGGAATTATATTTCCCACCTTGTCGAAATTGGCTTTGCTGGTTTGCAAACTCAAATTCTCCAGAAAATGCCATTTTCTACATTTCAGTAATTTTTTTGTGATTTTTCTTCGTTTTTTAAGATTTTTGTTCTGGTACCTACGGCGCTTGTTTTGACTTAAAACTTTTTAACCCCACTTCTAAGACATTGAACTTGATGGGAAAAATAGCTGGAGCAGTTGGTATGGTCTGAGTTGAGAGTTTCAAAAAAATTTTGGACTGATTTTTAGTCAAACTTCAGAGGACCATAACTTTTGCTCTGGTTATCAGAATCACTATTATTTTATATGCATTTCGGGTGAAATTTGATTTCCCACCTTGTCGGAATTGGCTTTGCTAGTTTGCAAACTCAAATTCTCCAGAAAATGCCATTTTCTACATTTCAGTAATGTTTTTTGTGATTTTTCTTCATTTTTTAAGATTTTTGTTCTCGTACCTATGGTGCTTGTTTTGACTTAAAACTTTTTACCCCGACTTCTAAGACATTGAACTTGATGGGAAAAATAGCTAGAGCAGTTGGTATGGTCTGAGTTGAGAGTTTCAAAAAAAATTTGGACTGATTTTTAGTCAAACTTCAGAGGACCATAACTTTTGCTCTAGTTATCAGAATCACTATTATTTTATATGCATTTCGGGTGGAATTTGATTTCCCTCCTTGGTGAAACTGGCTCTGCCGATTTGCAAACTCAAATTCTTCAGAAAATGCCATTCTCTACATTTCAGCAATATTTTTTGTGATTTTTCTTCATTTTTTCGAGATTTTTGTTCTGGTAGCTACGATGCTTGTTTTGACTTGCAATTTTTCCCCCTACTTCTAAGACATTGAACTTGATGGGAAAAATAGCTGGAGCAGTTGGTATGGTCTGAGTTGAGAGTTTCAAAAAACTTTTGGACTGATTTTTAGTCAAACTTCAGAGGACCATAACTTTTGCTCTGGTTATCAGAATCACTATTATTTTATATGCATTTCGGGTGAAATTTGATTTCCCACCTTGTCGGAATTGGCCTTGCTGGTTTGCAAACTCAAATTCTCCAGAAAATGCCATTTTCTACATTTCAGTAATGTTTTTTGTGATTTTTCTTCATTTTTTAAGATTTTTGTTCTGGTACCTACGGTGCTTGTTTTGACTTAAAACTTTTTACCCCGACTTCTAAGACATTGAACTTGATGGGAAAAATAGCTGGAGCAGTTGGTATGGTCTGAGTTGAGAGTTTCAAAAAAAATTTGGACTGATTTTTAGTCAAACTTCAGAGGACCATAACTTTTGCTCTGGTTATCAGAATCACTATTATTTTATATGCATTTCGGGTGGAATTTGATTTCCCTCCTTGGTAAAACCGGCTCTGCCGGTTTGCAAACTCAAATTCTCCAGAAAATGCCGTTTTCTACATTTCAGCAATATTTTTTGTGATTTTTCTTCATTTTTTCGAGATTTTTGTTCTGGTAGCTACGGTGCTTGTTTTGACTTGAAATTTTTTCCCCCCATTTCTAAGACATTGAACTTGATGGGAAAAATAGTTGGAGCAGTTGGTATGGTCTGAGTTGAGAGTTTCAAAAAAATTTTGGACTGATTTTTAGTCAAACTTCAGAGGACCATAACTTTTGCTCTGGTTATCAGAATCACTATTATTTTATATGCATTTCGGGTGGAATTTGATTTCCCTCCTTGGTAAAACTGGCTCTGCCGATTTGCAAACTCAAATTCTTCAGAAAATGCCATTTTCTACATTTCAGCAATATTTTTTGTGATTTTTCTTCATTTTTTCGAGATTTTTGTTCTGGTAGCTACGGTGCTTGGTTTGACTTGCAATTTTTCCCCCTACTTCTAAGACATTGAACTTGATGGGAAAAATAGCTGGAGCAGTTGGTATGGTCTGAGTTGAGAGTTTCAAAAAAATTTTGGACTGATTTTTAGTCAAACTTCAGATGACCATAACTTTTGCTCTGGTTATCAGAATCACTATTATTTTATATGCATTTCAGGTGAAATTTGATTTCCCACCTTGTCGGAAATTGCTTTGCTGGTTTGCAAACTCAAATTCTCCAGAAAATGCCATTTTCTACATTTCAGTAACGTTTTTTGTGATTTTTCTTCATTTTTTAAGATTTTTGTTCTGGTACCTACGGTGCTTGTTTTGACTTAAAACTTTTTACCCCGACTTCTAAGACATTGAACTTGATGGGAAAAATAGCTGGAGCAGTTGGTATAGTCTGAGTTGAGAGTTTCAAAAAAAATTTGGACTGATTTTTAGTCAAACTTCAGAGGACCATAACTTTTGCTCTGGTTATCAGAATCACTATTATTTTATATGCATTTCGGGTGGAATTTGATTTCCCTCCTTGGTAAAACCGGCTCTGCCGGTTTGCAAACTCAAATTCTCCAGAAAATGCCGTTTTCTACATTTCAGCAATATTTTTTGTGATTTTTCTTCATTTTTTCGAGATTTTTGTTCTGGTAGCTACGGTGCTTGTTTTGACTTGAAATTTTTTCCCCCCATTTCTAAGACATTGAACTTGATGGGAAAAATAGTTGGAGCAGTTGGTATGGTCTGAGTTGAGAGTTTCAAAAAAATTTTGGACTGATTTTTAGTCAAACTTCAGAGGACCATAACTTTTGCTCTGGTTATCAGAATCACTATTATTTTATATGCATTTCGGGTGGAATTTGATTTCCCTCCTTGGTAAAACTGGCTCTGCCGATTTGCAAACTCAAATTCTTCAGAAAATGCCATTTTCTACATTTCAGCAATATTTTTTGTGATTTTTCTTCATTTTTTCGAGATTTTTGTTCTGGTAGCTACGGTGCTTGGTTTGACTTGCAATTTTTCCCCCTACTTCTAAGACATTGAACTTGATGGGAAAAATAGCTGGAGCAGTTGGTATGGTCTGAGTTGAGAGTTTCAAAAAAATTTTGGACTGATTTTTAGTCAAACTTCAGAGGACCATAACTTTTGCTCTGGTTATCAGAATCACTATTATTTTATATGCATTTCGGGTGAAATTTGATTTCCCACCTTGTCGGAATTGGCTTTGCTGGTTTGCAAACTCAAATTCTCCAGAAAATGCCATTTTCTACATTTCAGTAACGTTTTTTGTGATTTTTCTTCATTTTTTAAGATTTTTGTTCTGGTACCTACGGTGCTTGTTTTGACTTAAAACTTTTTACCCCGACTTCTAAGATATTGAACTTGATGGGAAAAATAGCTGGAGCAGTTGGTA